>NW_024868616.1:58271-75233 GCF_013358625.1 Macadamia integrifolia | reverse complement strand
CGGTTTCTGGGTCATAATTATTATGTAGGAGAGATGGCCGAGTGGTTCAAGGCGTAGCATTGGAAATGCTATGTAGGCTTTTGTTTACCAGGAGGGGGGTGGTGGTGGTGGTGTTAGTGATGGTTTATTTAATTTACCAATAGGATACATACCTTTGTTTGGATTTATGAGCTCTTGTGTTATTGTCTTTTCTTCTCCCTATAATATTGCTATTTTATTTTTTATTTCTTGCCAAGAAGTTGCTTTTTGTACTCCTTCCCCTTCATCTCAATTAATCATCACAAACCTCCCATTTCCTCTTTCCAATTGATCAACAAACTGCACATTTGGTTTACTAAAAAAACTAAGAGCCCGTTTGGTACCGTTTCTGGAAACCGTTTCATGTCAAAAACGAAAATTTTAGTTTCTGTGTCAAAATGCAGTTTTTAAACTAAAAAATGGTGTTTCAAAATTTCAGATTTTTATCGGGAACTTTTTTTTTTTTTTTTTTTCACTTTTTGTTCCAAAAAAACAGAAACAGACCATAAGTGAACCAAACAGAAGATTCTGTTTTTTCGTTCCAATAGAACAAAAAAACTCCAGAAACGTTTTTTTAGAACGATACCAAACGGAGCCTAAAAGACTGCACATTTGCACATGGGAGATTCTGTAATCCTACAGGATGAGTGATTATGTGACTAAAAACTGAAACTGTAGAAGTTGGCCTTCAACTATTTTATAGAAACCACTCTGTTTTGGTCTCTCATTGTTGAAGAGGTAAATCTTCTCATTTAAATTGTACATTTTATGATTGATATGAATAACTTGCTTTACCTAAATCAACTCATCCAATCCCATGGTGAGGTTTAACATAAAATCAATAATTCTACTAGGACATTGAAGTATAAATGAATCTAAAGTTATATTATCTAGATAAATTCACAATCATTGAACAAAGGTTTTATTATATAGAAAATCTTATTTTAATTAAAATATTTCTGATCTCACAATTTCATCTCCTGTTTTTGATAGCCGTTTTCTTTATTCTTGCTTTTCTATCTCATTGTAGTATCAAATTTCCTTGTTATTGAATATCCTCCTAGGGTGGGATGGTCTTACTTAAACTCATCATCACTTGGTCTGTCTTAAAACTCTTTTCTGCATTACACTCATATTCATTCACACTTTTTGTGGTTCAAACTTGGGTGCTTACTCTTTACCTAAGGAAGGGATTTCTAACACATCTATCTGTCAAGATTCGTTCCATTTCAAAGCCAGATTTGAGCAAGCGCTCGACCCTCAGAAACTAAATATTATAAAGTATGAGCAGCAGCTCCGACGAATGGGTGTAAATTCTGAAGAATAGCTTCAACATTCTTTAACGCCATTGATGATAAGGAAAGGTGTCCTTATGTCTTCCATGGGGACAACCAACCAGGTATTGATCCTGATACTCTGGAAGACTCAGAGATAGAATCTGACATTTTTTTTTTTTTTTTTGTTGAAGTTGAGAGAAAGAATCTTACATTTTTTGTTGATAGACTATTACTGAGTTGAGAGAGAATCTTGCATTTTTTGTTGGTTCATTAGTGATTTGAAAATGATATCAATTCATATGGGATTCTATAAATTTTTTTAAATAAATACAAAATACATGTATATGGCTTATAATTTAGTAACGGATAATTGGATAATTAATTCAGATTTTCTGTATCTGTTGGTTAAAAGAATCTAACCGAATAATATCCGATTATCGCTTAGAAAGATCAGATTTGAATTCCATATCAAATTATGTATCCGGTCGGATAAACGGATTGAATTCGAATAGTGGATTAATAAATGAATTTGAAGCATCCTATTCGAGTTGAATTCGATCCGTTTACATCCCTACCAAAAATCTTTTTCATTCTCTTCTCAATTTTCAACCAAGGAGTCGTCGTGGTAACAAATTGTTGTTCGATATTCGCATTACAAAATCGCAATTATAAATTGTGGTGAAACTAAAAATCGATTAATTATAGATTTTGTTGCAAAAAAAACTTCATCACTATAAAACCGTAGTTACAAATTTTGGAGCGCAAAATTCCGTAGCTAAAATCCGTAGTTATAGATTTTGTTGCACAAAAATATGCCACTATAAAAATGCAGTTACAAAATTTGGGGCACAAAATTACGTAGCTAAAATCCACAGCTATAGATTTGCTGTGGAAAAAAAAAAGCATTTAGAAATTCAAGGCAATAGATTTATAGCAGAACATTCGTAGCTAAATATCCATAGCTATAGATTTGCAGCGGAAAAAATTTGAAGATAGAAATCCACAGCAAACATTTGCAGTTAAATATCCACAACTATAGAATACTCTGTCCCTGCGATGTGAAATCCGTAGCTACATACTTAGTGACGGCACTTCTAGCTGCAGATTGCAAATCACAGGTAATCCACAGTAATAACCTATTGCTGTGGATTTTTAGACCTTTTATTGTGAAAAAACCACAGTTTATAAGCCTCCTTTGTTGTAGTATGTTTTTCACATTAAGCTACTCCTTGCTTGTAGCAATTTTTGTTTTAAAGATCAATACTCTCTCTCTCTCTCTCTCAATATAAGGGCACACGTGCATTTGCACATGTGATAGTTCACATGTGCAATGCTCACTATTCACATTTTTAACATATATATTTTATCTTCTGATCATGAGAATATGTGATTTGCATGTACAACTTTTATAGTATATATATATATATATATATAGATAGATAGATAGATAGCTAGATAGATATACCTCACAACACACCTCTTTACAAGAAGATAATCCCTACATATAGCATTCTCTTGCATTACATAGAGAAACCTTAATCCTTGAAAATACAAAATTACCCTAATAAACAATTCCAAAGAAAAAAAGCGAGCTCGCTGTTATTTGGGAAAACGTCACAAGTACTTCTTGAATTTAACTGAGACCAAGCTTCACCAATAACAAAACCTAATTCCTCAATTTTCAATTTTTACAGCCCTAACAAGCATCTAATGGAAAGAAATCAAAGAGAAAGTTTGGGGAGGGAGGGAGAAGCTCAAATAAATGGTTTCAATTAGTTCCATCATTGGCTTCAAATCCCTTTTGCTACTTGCCATCTAAAATGTCTAAAAGCAAAAATTAATTACAACTTAATTTTTGAATGCTCTTAAATAATAAGTTCTCATTTAATGAGATTAACCTTAAATGGGAACTAACAAATAAAACGAAAAAAAATAAAAAAAAATTTCAACCATAGATCACAAGAAAGAAAGGGGCGGGGGTAGGGGTGGATAGTGTTGTTTGGACGTAGGGGCATGGTGTAAGCAAATAATGTAATGGTAATGAATATATATGACTTATCTATTAATGATTCGTTAAGATATCCTTGTGCTGATTGGTGTAGAAATGCACAACACCAAAGATGGAAGACATGGAGTTGGTTCATATCAAACAATATTGTCCCTAAGGTTCTTAAATGCTCCAATGCATGCATACCGAGTTGACCATGTGTTTATACCTCTAAGATACAGTAACTCCCTAATCACATAAGGTGCACCCTTAAAATGAGATTACACAGGGAGGTCCAAAGGCTATACTTATTACTCAGAGACTCAGAATATTGGGTTTATACAGAAATTCCGAATGATGATTATGCAGAGACTTAAAAGAATATAATACAAAGACTCAGAAAAACATAATCACTCTATGGTTTATGTAGAACAAAATATAATGTACCACTGCTAATGTTGCACTAATCTGTTTTGTTTGAAAAAATGGAGTCATAATATTGTTTTAATGGCCTTCGTAATCAAATGTAATTAATTGATAAACATTCTGATAAGAATAGGGATGGGAGTCAAGGGCCACAGATCCTGCGTATTGGGTTCTTTGTTCCACAAATGAAGTCTCTAGCATGATTTGGGCCTTGGTGATGCTTTTATGAATGATTAATTCTGACCGTTATACCCTTTCATCTCTTGGGGGCTAAATGATGTTGAATGTTATATCCTTTTTTAGGTACAAAGGATATCTCAGTGAATCATGAACAAAAAAGTCTTATAGTCATTGCCAACCTAACTCCATTGTCATCTATCTTTGGTGTGCATTACATTAATTAGTACAAAGAGTCTTACAATCTTAAGGTTTTTCAACACGTCAATGTTCGTACACTATGTTGACCATGCGTTTATACCTCCAAGATGAAGCAACTCCCTAATCACATAAGGTCCACCTGCGATTACAAAGAGAAGTCCAAAGGCTATACTCATTACTCAGACATTTAAAATACTGGGTATACATAAAATCTCCTAATATTGATTGTATTTAGACTCAAAAGAACCACTAAGACTCAGAAAAACATAAGCAGTCTTTGGTTTGTGTAGACCAAAATACAAGACTTAGAAGAACAAAAGCACTCTCTAGTTTGTTGTTAATTCCTTATTTTCTGTCAAATTCTCAGACCTATAAGTATATATATATATATATATATATATATATCTAGACAACATACTTTTACTGTATGGTGTGTATCTGTTGATATATAAATGTATTTGTACACCCGTATATAGGCCCAATCAAGACTGCCTGTTTTTAAACCCTGAACTGGCTTGACCTGATTATTAATAGGTCATTCTTGGTGCAAGGGTGCTACCCGACAGGCAATTAAGTGGGACCAATCGATTAAAATCCTGACTCAGCCGAACATGTTCAAAACCCGTTTATAGCCAGCTTAGAGCTCTTTTGGAGCCTGTTTTCCAAGCTCAACATATTTAAAGATAATTTAAAGCCCAATTACAGCCCATTTTGAGTTCAGTTATAACCCTTTAAAGAAAAATGTGTCGGACAACGTTTAAAGCCCGATTATTGGTTACCTAATTAAAGATTAGTACCCCACCATTGGTTACAAATGGGACCATGCCTAGTATACGAGGACCAATTACTTAAACGGCTGGTAACAATGCAAAGTCCTAAAGTGGAGAAGCTTGATTAGGTCTGACTGAAACCGGCAAGGCCTGTTCGATTGATACCCCTATGTAGACCAGACCCATACCCACACCCGCACTCTACCTTGGCCTTGGCCCAACTTGGCAGGAGAAATATTTTGAAACTTTGACACATAAAATCCAACACATGGTGGGTCGGGTGGCAAGAAGAAGAAGGGGTAGGAGTGGGTGTCTGGTCGAAAGGACCATGATCAGAGAAGAAGTGGTGGGGTTAAAATTGTCAGAAGTGGTCCTTAGTTGTGGGAGGAACACTATTTTGAGGGGTTTTTTTGGGTGGGTGGGTGGTTAACTGAGTGGGTAGCTTCTTACAGAAAAACTTTATTTCTTGTAATTTTGCAATTTTTCCTACATTTTATTGGACTAATGGTTCTTGTTCGAGTCTATGGTTGGGTCTAATCCAATACTAGGGGTGTCAAAACCTAGCTCCAACCAATAAAACAATCAAAAACCCTAGACCAAATCAAACCTACCTTATTGAATTGGTTTTGGACTGAGGTATGTTGAGACTAATTAGAAACTGGGTCAAACTGAACCAACCAATAATCAAACCAAATAAAATCAATAAAAAAAAAGTTGTTATGAGGTTATAAATAGATACATTAATTATCTATTTTTTACTATATTAGAATATTTGTTGTTGTAAAGGGAATTATTACAAATCAATGAATATGAGGTTATGAATTGAGAAATTGATTTGTAAATTGTAATATTGCTTCTATTGATCTTTCCTTTACAATGATAAACCATGATTTCATCACAAATTTGAAGTGTTTTCGTTAAATCTTTCGTCACCAAGGTTTACCTGAGTATCAATTTCATCATGGTTCAAGCCAGATAACAAATCGATCTAAACCGATAGTAACTCGATATTGAAAAACCAAAATAAATCGCATCCAAATTGGACTAAAACCGACAAAAAACTGAAGTTTTGGTCATCCTCATTCTTAGAGGAAATTGATTCAGCCTGATCGAAACCAAACCAAACCGAACCGACCGTTTGGGAACCTATCAGGACCAATGCGATCCTTTTTTCATCTTGCTACTCCACCACTTCCATCTTGCAGAGAAAGAAAGAGGATACTGAAGTTAAAAGTCTAAGGTCTAAAGTCTTCAGTGGAAGTTTGGAACTTGGAACCCTAGTTTATCAATAGCGGATCGCGCAGATCCATACGAGCTCTAATTCAAGTTATTCTACTGATCGTAGAGGTGGATTCTTAGTGATTCTCTCTCTCTTTGTAATTCCTAAACTCGCATATTTTCTCTCCCGACTCCTTTGTATATTCTGTTATCTAACTGTAGTTTCTACAGGATGACGAAAGATGTGGAGATGAAAGAGCTTCATGCTCCTTCGAATTCTGCTTCATCTACTGCTCCATCAACTTTGCAGCGTAAGAAATGATATAAAACCTTAGTTTCTCTATCAATTTTTTTGGGTGTGGGCAGGGATTGTTCCAAATTTCAATTTCAGTGTCTGAGTCATTTTTTTGGGGGGAGGAATTTCAGATTTGAAGGAGATAGCTTCTCTGTTAGAGACAGGCGCTTATGCCAGGGAGGTTCGCCGGGTCGTACGGGCTGTTCGCCTCACAATCGCAGTGAGACGGAAGCTTAAGGCGCCTGTGCTATACGCATTCCTCAATTTTTCTCTTGTGACAGGCTCAGATGCCCACACCCGTTTATGCTCCTATCTTCCCAAGGTAACCCGTGAACCCAATTTTTCTCTTGTGTTTAGTTCTGATGAAATGGTTGTGCTTGTTCTTTAACGTATTATCGTAACGACATCACTTGAACACGAAGTGTTTTAATTGTTCCTTCTGAGGTAAAATTGGGTTTCACCCATCTTAATTCATTTATAGTAACCGTGTGATGCAATCTGTTTAAGAACCAGCGCATGTAACTGACATCCTGGTCAACAATATGGTTGTAGTCAGTTTCTCATTCCCATGATTTCAGCATTCTATTAAACTAGGCTAGCAGATTGATGTGAACATTGTGTTAAGAACATACCAAAAAAATGAAGGTACAAATATGACTAGATTGATGCCTTCCATGATATGTTGGACCTTGTCAGAAGTTCCTTTGGTAATTGATGACGAGCTAACTTCACTGTAAACCATTGTTTAAAGTCACAGAAGCTTGTTGTTAAAGTTGCCAGTTATTATTTTATGGTCCAATGATGTTTGACTTGTTCTTATCACAAAGTTGAGCTATGCTAACCAAATCGCAATCACTCTTTATAACTAGAGTATTATTGAAGACTATGGACTAAAGAAAAGATGTTTATGTGGAAGTTTTGACATAATAGGTTTTATCAAACCACCCATACTTTCTGTATGAATCAGTTCCCTATTTGTGTTGGGCTTATGATCAAGTAAGTTCACTGAGGGAATGGGAAACAACAGGTTATGGCATTATCTATGTGTATGTCTATCTTGATTTGTTCAAGAAAGTAACAATGTATGTAATATCCTATTTCCTGATTGTAGTAACACTTTTAAGCTGAGTCATGATTCATCAATAGTCTCAAGCCTCGCTACGGCTGCTTCTAAACAGCTTGTGGGTTTGTTTGAAACATTCATATTTTCTGCTTTGGTCCTTATAAGTTAGTCAGATTGTTTTGATTATGGTAGAAGCTGAGCTTGAGGGCCTGAGGCTATATCTTCTTTAATCCTGTAATTAAGATGCTCCTAGCTAATGAACTAGTTAGGTACTGGTCAGATGATCCAGTAGAAGTGAAGTGGAACCCATTGGGGCTAGTTTGTGTAAGTTGACATTTGACAAGTGTTCACTTAGGACAAGTGGAGATCAAAGCAGTGCAAACTTTACAAGACATTGTCAGCTGTCTCAGCTGGTAAAGACCTTGCCTTGTTGATGTAGGCCTTCGGATCGAATGCCTCCTTCAGCTTGTGCATGTGGGCCTCCCCTATCACCCCGATCCGCCACCACGCTTTGGCACGAAGGAGATTGGATCAATTTCAAAAAGGGGGGAGGGGGGCTTTGAAAATAGTTAGTTGTTATAATTCATTTGTTTTATCCCAACTGTTAGTTCTTCTCTTCTTTTATTTTCTTCTCCTTTCTTTTCCTCTTAGACCTATTTCTTAAACCTGTTGCATACCCTGCCCTAATGATACAGCAGTTCCCCCCCCCCCCCCCCTCATTGGTTTTGATCTCTCTCTACTCCATCTCCCTCTCACCCTAAGATTTGGGTTGAACGAAGCCTCCCCAGGGAGACCAAACCCCTGGAGCCTCACCTCATTAGGCATTAATTCATCCCTGCTGTGAGAGTCGATGCCTGCAACTCAGATTGGCTCAAAGATACCTCCAGATCTGATTTCAGAGGGAAAACACCCTCTCTTCACTTACTGTTTTAGGTGCCTTTAGTTGCATTCAACAGAGCTAGGGTTCATAGGAGAGGGTTCTCTACAATCAAGCAGTGCTATTCCACTGATTTTTCTTCTCCCTGTTGTGAGGTTGAAGAAGACCCATGCCGACATTGTACATGTCACCATATCATCCCCTTTACACAATTTTCACCCCCTTATAAAGTTAAATATATTTACATAACTGTCACTATCTTTTGATGCTGACACATTTAGAGCTTGGGTGGGCCCGTAAGCGATCTAAACCGGATTTTTGGAACCCTGGATTGTATCATTATTAAGCGGGAGATCTAAATGGACACGTTGGACAATAGAGATTAGAGGTTGTACAATTCCTGGAGGATATGACTTTGGAGATAGGAATAAGGGGACTTCAGTATTAGAATTTGTTGTGTCTTATGATTTATCAATAGTAAACATATGGTTGAAAATATAATATTTAATAACCTTCCAAAGTGGAAACAATAGTAGCCAAATAGGCTTCTTTCTAACTAGAAGGGCTGATAGGTTATTTTGTAAAGAGTGTGAGGTTATACCTGTGGAGAGCTTAACCACACAACATAGATGGTCATAGATGTGTTTTAAAATGTTGAATTGTAGGAATTGTAGATTATTTGTCCTAAGATTAGATGGTGGAACTTGAAAAGGGAAAACTTAGACATTTATTGATAAATTAGTAACATAGGGAACGTGGGACTTCGATGAGAACTCTAATATGACAGGGAACGAGATGGCTACTTATCTTAAGAATGTAGTTAAAGAAGTTCTAGGCGAATCTAAAGGAGAGCAACATACATCTAGGGAAACTTGGTGGTGAGATGATAAAGCTCAAGCAATCATTACTGGTAAGAAATCTAGTTTCAAACTTGGCAAAGGACTAAGGATGAGGAGGATTTGAAAAAGTATAATTTGCTAACAATGAATTTAAGAAGATATAGGGAAAGCAAGGACTACAAAATATGAGGATCTCTACAACAATTTAGGCACAAAGGAAGGGAAAAAAGATATCTATAAACTTAGCTAAAATGAGGGAAAGGAAGAGTAGATATTTCAACTATATTAGATGCATTCAAAATGAGGAGGATATTGTATTTAAAAGTGATGAGGAGATTAAAGAGATTGAAAAACTATTTTTACAACTAACTAAATGAAAACATACAAGTAATAGTGTTTGAGAAGGTTGTAATAATAATAATCAAGAAACCACAAATCTTAGATGTATATGGAAAATTAGGATGTCTGAAGTAAGGTTGTGTTTTGGATGTTATGAAAAGAAAAGATAAGAGAAGAGAAGAGAAGAATGGAAAGGGGAAAAAAAAAATCTTGCTGTTTGTTTGCCTAAAGTAAAGAAAAGAAAAATATATTTTTTAATATTTGTGAAATTATAATGCACATATCCAGAAGTCTAAGTATTTCAATAATTGGCTGAGGAATCCACAACCACTTTGTGGGCATTGTGCAAAAGTTCCCATTTTGAATAATAACTAATCAGCATTGTGGTCTTTACCCAAAAGAAAAAAAAGAAAAAGAAAAATCAGTGTTGTGGATACAAAGACATTCGTGTTGAATCCAGATTGAGAATGTAACTGTGAAGCTCCTGCACATAGGAAGTATATCCCAGATTTGTTGAAGCTTTGATCAAGAAGACCATAGTCTAGCTGTTGGGTTTTATACCAGAGCTATGCATCTGAGAAGCCTCAAGCAAAGTCATCTCCGAATGAGGTCTCCTCTCTCAACCATATTGTCTCCGAATAAGCTCCTCCACATCAAAGAATCCATTTTTCCTAAATAAATCCAAGACAGTCCCCATGTCCGAGACCACGTATCGCACGGAAACCTTTGGAACTGTTCAAAAAGACTATGAAATTCAGAAATAATAAAGTTGTTGCCCAAGAAATCATCTCTTTTTCTTGCTTTTTCTCTTCTTTCGTTTTTGGGGCCCTGAATTTGCATACCTTGCAAATCCAACTGCGTAATTAAAAATGTTCTCAACACAGCAACTGCCATCACCTGGCTCTTGAAAACCAACCCACCACCCCCTTTATCTTTTGTGGTTCTCAGCTCCTCTCACTCCATGCTTCAAGATCATTATGAACAGAACACTGATTGCCTTTGGTGCTAAAAACTCTACAATATACTTTCGTGGCGTTCTTTCATTCTGATCTAAGGTTGTTCTCTTCTGTTGAATTTTAAGGCACGGGTTTTGTCTGGTTCCCCTCAATTGAACTGGTGCGCATTTGGGAGATGGTCGGCATATAGTGGCAGATCTAGTTGTGGAAGCCCAAATGGCCCTTCTCAAATGTCCTCACTGCCATCAATGCCAATGAATGGCTAAGATGAAGCTTGGGATATGCGTTACGCTGCAGTTAGGCAAATTGTGATGATGAAGATGAACGATGAACTGCTCGAGAAAACCCAGTTTTTGTTGTGAAAGCGAGACATTTTTAATGAAGATTAAAGAAAAGTTCATGGTTTCCAGGGTAAATTTTAAATTTCAAAGGAAGAATCTTCTTTTGGTCCCAAAGATGCCAAATGATTAGAAAATTCATGTAACCACCCAAGAAAACAGTATGCAGTATTTGTTGTTTGAGCATTTTTCTTTTCTTGGATACCAAACACAATCTAACAACAATCATAACCTTATCCCAACTAATTGGGGTCAGTTACATGGATCCAATATGGTCTAAAAAAAAAAAAACTAAAATGGAAGTAAAAGGAGGTAGGGTGTAACATGAGCAAGGATTAAAGTATCGGTATCGGTCGGCCAAAATTAAGATACGTATCGGAGGGTATCGTATCGTATCGGAGATACACTAAGATACGCTAAAGATACACACATAAATGGATAGGAAACATTTTTTTAAACACTTTTGCATAAAGAATTTGTTAAAAAAAACTATTGATAACATGTATTATGCACAAACACTAAATTGAGGGTATCGTACTAAGAATTCAAGGTTTGTAGTTGTCCTATAAATGTAAAATCCTTGTTCCCAACCTTGATTTCCACTTTAATTAGAAAGAAATATGGATGACAGGAACTTTGGAACAAAAACCCTTCAAAAAATCGTGTTTTTTTGAAAAATTACCCATCTTGACCATTATATGACCGTATCGCATTGTATCGGTACATATCGATACTCATCGATACGTATCGATACTCACTGATACGTACCGATATATATCGATACTCACCGATACGTGTCGATATATACCGATACGTACCGATCGATACATACCGATACTCACCGATACGTACCAATACATACCGAAACGTATATTTTACCTCAATTTTATATTTTTCATAGAGTCGTATCGAGGCATATCGTATCGTATCGTATCGATGTGTATTGGTGGTGTATTGATGCATATCGGTATGTATTATAGGATATATATCGATACGAAAGGATTTTAAAAATTTCATGTATCGTATCGGTGTGTACCGTATCGGTCGGCTAAATTTAAGATACGTATCGGAGGGTATCGTATCGGTATCGGAGATACTTAAAACCATGAACATGAGGTAAGAGAAGTCAAAAGAGCATCACAGGAACATCCCCTACAAGGGATCGGCTACGTGAGTCCTTTTCCTCCACATTATTTTATCCACAATCATACTAGAATCGAGCCCTACCATATGCATATCCTTTCTTACCACTTCGTTAATGGTCATTTTAGGCATGCCTCTACTTCTTCTGGCTCCTTCTAAATGAATATGTTCACTCTTCTTTACTGGGGCATCCGTGGGTCTCTGTTGTACATGACCATACCACCTCAACTGGCTCTCGCGGAGCTTGTCCTAGATTGGTGTAACCCTTTAAATCGTTTCTAATGCAGTCATTCTTTACTCTATCTCTCTTGGTCTTGTGCACATCATTCTGAATATTCTCATCTCCGCCACACCCAATTTATTCAAATTACTTTTCTTGACTGCCCAACACTCCGCACTATATGTCATTGCTGGTTTTATTACTGTCTAGTAGAATTTTCCCTGAGTTTAACTGGCATGCGTTTGTCACATAACACTCCTGACGCATCTCTCCACAACCGAACACAACCTAAATGAAACTCTAAAGACGATGAAAATTGGTAAAATAGTACGCCCAGATGGTATTTAGGTAGAGTTGTGGATGAGCTTAGGAATTAGACTAATAACTTGGCTAAGTTATTTAATAAGACTATGAGCATAAGAAGAATGCTAGATGAATGAGGGAAAAGCACTGGAGTTCTGATTTATAAAATAAAGGAGATATTCAAAGTTGTAAGTACTATAAAGGAATAAAATTTATGAGCCATACTATGAAATTATGGTCATAGTTTTTAAGGCGGTAAGGAGACGGAGGCGTTTGAGGGTTTTTTGGAGTGACTTAGCAATAAGGTGGGCATAAAGCGTCGCCTTATTGACTAAAGCATTCCTGTGTAATTTTTTTATAAAACCAATCTATTTTGCTCAAATCCTAGTTGAATCCTATAACTCATATGTTAAATAAATATTAAAGGTTCATATTCATATTAATGTAAGATATTCATCAAGAAAACAAATCAATAAAGTGAATAAACTAAGTTCATCAATCATCAATCATCAATCATCAATCATCATAACAAATTAACATATAATATAAATACATAATTATGAAGCAAAATTATAAAAATCAAGAAAAGAAGACATAAAAAATACAAGTATTTATTATACTTACCTCTATGATGCCAAAATGAGTGCCTAAGTCCTAAGATCATCCACTATATTTCTACTCCTGTCAATGAAGAATGAAGCTCACCGCTGCCGGAGCAAACTCACCCTACCGGAGCAAAATGGTAGTGGTTCTTCCTTATTCCTTGATTCCTTCTCAAAGCCCTTTCTTAAAACCCTTGACAAAATCCAAACCCTGTTTGTAAATCGTGTTTTTGTTTTGGTTATTTTTGGTAGAGTAAAGTTGATCCCATACATCTCAAGTGTTAATAAAATCATACACCTACCAATAAAAAATCTATATTTGGAATCTTCATCAAGTAATTTTAAAATGTGTAAAAAAAAAAAAAAAAAACCCATAAGGCGCCACTTCACGTAAGGCGGAGCACTGCCTTACCATTTCTAGACCGCATCAGTGCCAAGGCGCTAGTAAGGCGTCGCCTTAGCAGCACCTTAAAAACTATGATTATGATACAGAGTAAAAACTTTCTTGAGACAAGAAACTAATATTTCGGATAACTAATTTGGTTTTATACTAGGAAGATTAACCATGGAAGCTATTTATTTGTTTGGGAGACTAATGTAAATATTTAAAAAATTTAAGAAGGATCTCCATATGGCCTTTGTTGGCTTAAAAAAGCTTATGATAATAGTCCCTAGAGAGTTAATTTGGCAAGTGTTAAGAGAAGAAAGTGTTTCGAGTAAATATGTGGGCGTAGTTGAAGATGTGTATGATGGTGTGGTAATTAGAGTAAGAATATTGGGGTGGGGGGAAAGTGAATTCCCAGTTACAACTGGATTAAGTCAATTATCGTCTCTAAACTGAATTTTCTTGCACTAATCATAGATGAGCTAACTCAAGATTAGATAGCTTGGTGTATGCTTCTTGCTGATATTGTTTTGGTGGATGAAACGAAGTAGAAATAAAGTTAGAATTATGGTTTCCAACCTTTGAATAGACTGGTTTTAAGTTAACAAAAACAGAGTATATGGTATGTAACTTTAGTAACAAAAGGACTGAAAGTGGGGTGGTGAAAATTGATGGTAGGGAGATAATACAAAGTGGAAATTTTAGGTATCTAGGTTCAATCATAATATTGACATATTCCTTTAAAACTTAAAAGGAAAATTTTATGGGACAATTATACAACTAGCAATGATGTATGGAGCTGAATGTAAGAAACAACATACAAACAAACTTAATGTAGCTGTAATGAGAATTTGAGATGAATGAGTGGTAAGACTGGAAAATATAAAATAAGGAATGAACAATTTCGAGCTAATTTAGGCGTAGCTCCGAAACATGATAAGTTGTGAGAGTCGTTTGAGGTGGCATAGACATGTACAACAAAGATCTTTGAATGCTTCAGTATGGAGGGATGATTTGATTCAGATTGAAGGAATTAAAAGAGCTAGGGGTAGGCCTAAAATAACTATAGAAGAAGTGGTGAGGAAAGAAATGCATAGCTTAGGAGTAGTTACAAGTATGGCTTTGAGTAGAGTTTACTGTAGAAATAGGATCCATGTGGCGGACCCCATTTAGTTGGGATAAGGCTGAGTTGAGATGAGCATTGATGGTCAATAGAAGCTACTTGTTAGTTAAAGTAAGACCAGTGGCAAGTCTGTAATTATATTGAAGTTCTGGACCCTCAATGAAAAGAAAAAAACAGAAATTTGGGGTGACAATAATTTTATTTGGAGAGTTGGACCTTTCTGTAATTATAACTCCTAACAGTACTAAAAAATGATCTAAACATTTGTGACCTGTTAATAAATATTGATTCTGTCCGTAAATGCAAAGTCACAAAGTCTGAACTTTCTTCCACCTGTTGACACCAACAGTACATACGGAAGGTAGATTTCCTTTTCCATTTTTCCAGCCACTCACCCAGAAGTCCAAATCACTCGTGAATTTAAGGCTAAGCTCGCTATACTTAACCCTCTTGATTCCAAACCCCAAACCCGATAAATTTTATAATATATTTCTGAAACCCAAACTGGGTGGTAGTCGAGGAACCAGCTTTCAAACTCAATATAGAACTCTCAGCTCAAACAATCTTTCATCCTCAGATTCTGCATTCTGGGTCACTTCAAGAGTAGCAAACCCCCTCCCAATCCCAACCCTGTTGTGAAACAGGGTAGGGTATACTATTTGAAATTCAATCATCAATCAATAACAGAGAAAGAAGCCTGACCCAATTTGAAGAGAAAAATAAAGCAGCCTCAGGAGAGATTGAATCACTAGTTGAACCTGGAACCAGATTACACACATGCACTACCAGCACACTGCTTGAACTTGCCTTAAAATCAAAATTACACAGGGATACATTGAGGCTTAAGACTCATATAATGGATATAGTTTCTACCTAAATTCCTAATCACTTCATGACTCAAAACTCCCTATTAGACTCGAATTCTAAACATTTGCTTGCAAATGTCTAAAACTAAGACTGACACTAATCATCGAAGGGGTTGAACGCCCAGTTCTCAAAGAGGGCCCCCCTGGTCATACGAATCATCTGGCATGGGTGATTGAGCTGTCCAGATATATGATTTGTCTGCTCATTGGAATTCACAACTAAATGTGTCTCTATTTGGACTCTAAAACTTATTATTTATCCTTATCCCACACTTGACACACGACTCTCATATTTGAGCTTATGTATTGCCTCATTTTACAAAATAAATTCCTTTAGCTAAACCCTTAGGAACTGTATAACCATGGATGGACTCTATTTTAATTTTTAACCACAATCAAGCCCAAAACCTCTTAAATCGAAGCCCAATCAGGCAGTCTTGACAGTATCTCTTCTTGCATAGAACTTTAAGAATAAGCCTATCAAGAGAGGTTATGAACCATATGTTCAACTTTACAAGCTTGAATAAGTGTTGGTCCAATCTATCTGGTGGTGGAAATCGAAGATTACAAGAGGAATCCTGGGCTTAAGTCCCAGATGATCATCCAGTGTTGTATCCCATGCTACACATTGTTGCAGGATAATTTAATAATATTAATTAGTTTCAATTTTTTTTTTTTTTTTAAAGAGCTAGAGGTCTTTATTTGTCTAAGTCGACTTGTAATGTTAATGGGAATAATTAACTGGTCCATTTTTTGTATTCTAACTCAATTAAGTCTAGTTGTATTTGACAATCTAGCCAACTTTTTTAGCCTTTCTTTATTCTTTCTTTCCTTTATTAGAACTAGGAATCGGTAAAAGTTTCACTTGGAATTTCATGCACAAGAGAAGAGAAACAGAACTTGTACATTCACATTAGGAAAATCCTTAATTTTGGTTTCAAAGGAAAAATATCTTTTCATTGGAAGCCCACAAAGAGCAATGAGATGGACAATGATTTAGCTAAACTGGGGGGTGTTTGTCAAATATTATGTTTCGGGGTTAGTATACCTACAAGGCCGTGTTCTTATCTTTGATCTTTCTCTGCTGGTTTGTAGGCTTTGGCCTTGCTTTTCTTTGTGTTGTTCTACATTGGTGGTTTTTGCAATACAAGTTTTTGTTAGTTCCCAACACCACTATAGTTGTCAAGGCATCGCCTAGGCGATGACTAGGCGTCCAGGCGGTTTGCCTAGGGCCTAGGCGACAGCCGCTTTGTTGCACTGCATGTCGCCTTGTGTTTCGGCACTTATTTATGCCAAATATCATTCAAGTAAATATTTTTAATAGTTGTTATTTCATTTACTTAAGATCATAGTTTTTAAGGCGACGCCTTACTAGCGCCTTAGCGCTGATGTGGTCTAGAGATGGTAAGGCAGTGCTCCGCCTTACGTGAAGTGGCTCCTTATGGTTTTTTTTTTTTTTTTTTTTTTTAAACACATTTTAAAATTACTTAATGAAGATTTCAAATATAGATTTTTTATTGGTAGGTGTATGATTTTATT
>NW_024868616.1:0-57956 GCF_013358625.1 Macadamia integrifolia | reverse complement strand
TATAATAAATACTTGTATTTTTTATGTCTTCTTTTCTTTATTTTTATAATTTTGCTTCATAATTATGTATTTATATTATATGTTAATATGTTATGATGATTGATGATTGATGAAGATGAACTTAGTTTATTCACTTTATTGATTTGTTTTCTTGATGAATATCTTACATTGGTATGAATATGAACCTTTAATGTTTATTTAACATATGAGTAATAAGATTCAACTAGAATTTGAGCCAAATAGATTGGTTTTATAAAAAAAATTACACAGGAACGCTTTAGTCAACAAGGCGACGCTTTATGCCCGCCTTATTGCTAAGGCGCTCCGAAAGACCCTCAAACGCCTCCGTCGCCTTAAAAACTATGCTTAAGATATTATTCATAAATAAGCAAATACCCCCCTATTTGAATCCAATAAAAATAGTTTAAAAATCAAATTCCAAAAGGATAAAAAGTCAACCCCCCAGTCCAAGAACAAAAACTGGATTTTGGTTTTAGGGACGAATTTCAACTTTTAAATATTGGGGTTTTTCTCAATTATGAAAATTTTATAAATTCTATCATGTTAAAACATTGCTAAAAACCAAAAGTCCGGTAAAATAATATTTTGTTTTGATATTCATAAAATTATTTTCATTCAGGCGATTTTAACAGTATTCGCGAACTTAAAAATAAGTTTGACTGACGCATAACTTTGCCATTGCAACTCAGATTTAAGTAATCTTAGACTTGTTAGAAAGTTGGTTTTATGTTCTAACTAATACAAAAAGTCTCATATAAAAATAAAATCATTTGACCAGTCAAACTTATTATAGAATAAGAGCATTTCTCTAAATGTTGATTTTTTATAACTTAATATGACTTAATGTTAATTTTTTATGATTTGATGTGGCTAAATGTGGATTTTTAATGACTTGATGTGGCTTAATCTTGATTTTTTATGATACAAGGTATATATAACTTACTAAATAATGTTAGAAAATAGGAAAAATAAAAAATAACACTTGTTCGTCTTAAGGCAGGCACCTTCTCACCTAAGCGCTTAGACAACCCTCCACCGCCTTGGTGTGCCGTGACAACTATGAACACCACCCCTCTCCCCCGCCCCCAAAAAAAAAAAATTACTCTTGGTATTAGAAAAGATTATGAATCATTCTGAAGATATTCATAAATGCCATGTTGAGAGTTTTGTACCTTTTTGTCTGTAGTGGTGCAACTTGGGCCTGATAACCCAACTGATTTTTTTTTTCTGGGATTTCTGCTAGGGATGAGTCTGGCCTGACCTGATTCCTAGTTACCCAAGTCTACTATAATAATATGCCTTTATTGATTTCTAGTTACACAAGTGTACTATAATAATATGCCTTTATGGTTATATTTGTGTATAAGGCTGTATGCACACAAGATGTTCATGCGTTCCGATGGTATTTGTGGGTTTGAGTTCGAACACCACCTTCTAACACCCCCTCAAAGCTATAATATCTATCACCATTTTGACCGGGCCTGGCCCCAAGGTTGGGGCCCCCTTCAAGCCAGGCATAGGATGGGTTGCCCTGGACATGCTGTCTAGGTTGATATTTCCAGCCTGACCTTGGGTTGGGCCTGGCTAGTGTTGGGGATGGGGAACCTTGGGCCTGGGTTTTCAAAAACCTCGCTTGCACTGCTAGTTCTTTGCTGCTTTGATGTGTTTGTAGAAGCCTAAAGGGTTAGGTTTCAGAAACTCAAATAACCAGGATCACAGTGATGTGACAAATAACAAGAATTCAAGAACATTTAGTAGCAATAGATCAGCAACTCAGATGATTGTGAAATTTTGTTATGAAGTTAATAAAATAAAATGGAACAACTCTTCATCAGATGGGTTCAATCCAATGGTTGGATCTCAAGAACCTTCAAAGTTACAGAATTAATAACTTAAGATCCTAAAAACTAGGAACTCAGAAATCTCAGGAAATAATGAACTTAAAGACGTAAGATTCTGGTCGACAACAGTTCGTTGGCTATAAACAAAGATATTAAAATATAAAGTAAACCCGATGGTTAGAGTAGGAGTTGTGAATTGATTGTACTTAGAGTATTGATGGAGAATGAAGAATGAAGAAGAAGAAGATATAAGTAAGCATTCCACATAGCCTCAATGGGAATCCCACCAGCCACTATAGGCTTCCCACCAACTTAACACTGCATCTAACAGCAATTCTCGATCTCACAGAATAAAGAAAAGGCCCAAGCCAAATCTCATTAATCGAATTCATGTATAAAAGGCTGGATCCCCTTACAAACTTATATAGAAGACTTAAAAGCAGACACAAACACTGAAAAGAAAAGGCCAAAACCAATTGTTAACTAATAAATTAACATAAACTGACTGGGAAACTAAAATAATGAAGGAAATTAGCTCAAAACATGACTGGACTCATAGAATCATAATCCAGCCTAATTAAAACATTTAATAACAATTAAAATAAAGAAATAATACACTTAACTAATTTCGTAGACCTAGCTTCTACCATTATAGGCTCTGATCCTTTACAATGAAAACAAGTTGGATCAATGGCCCAAGACATACATAAACCGAACCCAAAGCTTATTTCCATTAAAATAAGCCCAATTATGTTTCATCTGCATTATGCTTCTTCTGGTTGCTCTGAAGCAATTTTTATTTTTATAAGCAGTTGCTGTGAAGCATTCCTATAAGTCTGTATTTTCATCAACAGTTTGCCTTTTTTTTTTTCTTTTTTAATTGATCAAAGTTGAGTTTTTCTGTTATTATACCAATCTTTGGGTATTGGATTTTTTTATATTATATTTGTTGGTCAATTTGGTTATTTCTTGATCAATTTCATTTTTTCCTTATTGTTTAAGTTAAATCTAATAATCCTACTGCTGCTTCAGACCATGGTAAGGCACATGTTCTATTAAGTCTTGATCAATTTTTATGTGTTTATATGACTTCATTTTTGGCTATAGGAGGATGAGCTTGATATGGAAGTTGATAGTGCAACATCTGCTGTTCACACTACTGCGAAGCACTCACTGCCTGAGCTTGAAATTTTTTGTTATTTGCTTGTGCTGATATTTCTGATTGATCACAAAAGATATGACGAGGTGAGTTGAACTGTTGAACTTTGCATCAATGAGTTCTATGTCAGTCATTTTACTTTGAAATTGTTCTCTCTTCTTATGTTCTATGGTGGCATCGGCTCATCTTTCAGGCCAAAGCTTGTGCCTCTGCAAGCATTGCCCGTGTAAAGAACCTGAATAGGAGAACTGTTGATGTCCTAGCATCCAGGCTGTACTTCTATTACTCATACAGCTATGAACTTACTGGTGATCTTGCTGAAATTCGTGGGTGAGTAAAAAATAAATCAGTGCTCTACTCTTGAGATGCCTTTTACAACCTGATGCAAATAAATCGCATAAATGGGTGTATTTTATTAGAAAGAAGCTTTGGACATCTATTCCTATTATAAATAGAGCTTCCTATTTTTTTCTTTCCCAATTCAAGTACACTTTTCTTTTTCTTTCCTAATTCAAGTACACTTTTCTTTCCTATTGCTAGTACACTTTTAGTTTCTATATATTGATGTAAGAGCCATAGAGCTCCATATGAGTTTGATGAGTAAAGAGATAGATTTTACTGTTCATGGTCTGTGCAATTCAGATTCTTGTTGATTGACTCAACTACCCTATTGGTGGGATTCCTATACTGCTGGTGGGATTCCAGCAAAGGCCAGGTGGGAGATCTGGTCATATCTTCTTCTTAAACTTGATTTTCCATTGATAACTCTGCAACTCAGGCCAGTATATAATTCTCTGTTCTACATTTTTCCAGCAAAACTTCCTAGATTTGAAATTGATATTTTTCTGAAGTTATAGAACTGAAATCACAGCTCTGTCTTCAGATTTGTTAATCGTAGGTCAAGCTGAATACTCCTATGGTTTTGGAATTAGAATCTGGTTTCAGATCATTAGAGCCTCAATTGGCTGGAACTCTTATGATCGAAGGCTTATTCTTTTGACTACTGATTTATGCTGTGATTAAAGAAGGTTGTGCATATAAGCCAGATCTGTTCACTAAACCATTACTGTTATCATACCTGTTGCCAATCAGTTTCTGCCATAGTTTTTAAGGCGGTAAGGCGACGGAGGCGTTTGAGGGTCTTTCGGAGCGCCTTAGCGATAAGGCGGGCATAAAGCGTCGTCTTATTGACTAAAGCATTCCTGTGTAATTTTTTTTATAAAACCAATCTATTTGGCTCAAATCCTAGTTGAATCCTATTACTCATATGTTAAATAAATATTAAAAGTTCAAATTCATACCAATGTAAGATATTTATTAAGAAAGCAAATCAATAAAGTGAATAAACTAAGTTCATCTTCATCAATCATCAATATTCAATCATCAATCATCAATCATCAATCATCATAACATATTAACATATAATATAAATACATAATTATGAAATAAAATTATAAATATAAATAAAAGAAATAAAAAATACAAGTATTTATTATACTTACCTCTGTGATGCCAAAATGAGTGCCTAAGCCCTAAGGTCATCCACTATATTTCTACTCCTGTCAAAGAAGAATGAAGCTCACCGCTGCCGGAGCAAAATAGTTGCCTGGATCAGTGGTTCTTCCTTGTTCCTTGATTCCTTCTCAAAGTCCTTTTTTAAAACCCTTGACAAAATCCAAACCTTGTTTGTGAATCGTGTTTTTGTTTTGTTTGTTTTGGTGGAGTAAAGCTGATCCCGCACATCTCAGGTGTTAACAAAACCATACACCTACCAATAAAAAATCTATAATTGGAATCTTCATCAAGTAATTTTAAAATGTGTTTAAAAAAATAAAAACCCATAAGGCGCCACTTCACATAAGGCGGAGCACTGCCTTACCATCTCTAGACCGCATCAGCGCCAAGGCGCTAGTAAGGCGACGCCTTAGCAGCGCCTTAAAAACTATGGTTTCTGCCCAATATCTTGTTAGTTATTCGGGTTCCTAGTTTTTAAGATCTTGAGTTGCTAATTCTGTAACAGTGGTTGGATCAAATCATCTTTTGAAGAGGTGTTGCTTGCTATATTATCAACATCTTATCAGAATATTACATGCATCTGAGTTGTTGGTCTACTGTTATTAAATATTCTTGAATTCTGGTCATTATTTATTCTGTGGTTCTGGTATAATCTGAGTTTCTAAAACCTAGTCCCTTAGGCTTCTAGGAACCCATCACTACCATTGCGTCCTAGACTATATGACTGCACGTAGAAAGAAATGAGGTTGATAGGTACAATTTTCATTGAAAAAAATAGGAATTGCAAACTGTAATAAATACACATGGCAGAATCATCTGCTACAAGCTTACAAAGCTCCTCAGTGAAATCTTGAGGGTAGACAATAATCTCTGCTGAACCACTGGCCAATGATGTAATGTGATCTGCCAGTTGGTTATGCTATTCTCCAAACATGCTGAAGATCATACCACGATAGTTCCGAAAGGAAATGCAAGGTAGAGCTCTTCACATATTGCACCATCAAGGGCCAATAATTTTCTTATTCAAAATATCAATGGCCAATTTAGAATCAGATCTGTTATAGATCCTATATAACTTATCATCTATACATAATATAAGACCCCTATATATGGCAAACGTTTTTAGTTTTTCATTGAATATGCTTCTTTTTCTTTGATTTGTGCTTCCTTCCCTGTCTAGGAACCTCCTTGCCTTGCACCGGATTGCCACATTGCGCCATGATGAGCTTGGTCAGGTATGTTTCCCCCATGGTTTTAAATTATTCTTATGCCAATTTATCAATTGCTATTGTCAGGCCATCATCAGTAAGATGAATTCATAGTTCTGGTCCCTTAAATGTATGCATACCTGTCATATCTCCAATTTACTTTGAATCTTTGATAGAATTTATTTTTAAGTATTTTTAATAGAGAACAACAAACTGATATACTTCTCTACCCATGATCTTCTCCAAAGTTGACTCCTCTGTGGCTTTTTGAATCCTTGTCTGGTATTTCGCATAAAAAAGCAACCCAGTGCACGAGTCTCCCGTTACTGCAATGTTTGGGAGGGGCAAATGTAGGCAGCCTTATCCCCTGCTTCGTAGGAGAGGTTGTTTCCAAGTTTTGAACCTTGTTTGGTCTTCGCATCAACCACCTCAAATCCCATATCTTCCTTGCAGGGGTCTTGGATGATGCCAAATCCCACCTCTTTGGGTTAACTAGCTTCACCCTTGGCTCCCTTCCGGTCAAATACCTTGGCCTTCTCCTCATCTCTACTAGATTGACTACCCATTGTACCGTCATGTTTGGCCTTATGAAGAAAAATCTCTAGCTTTGGAAACGGAAGTTTCTCTCCTATGCCGGTCGCTTTGAGCTTTCAGAACTGTGTTCCAATCATGCTACCTTTACTGTTCTAGTGTCTTTGTGCTCCTTCAGTCAACCAATAATGCTGTTGAATCTATCTCTGCTCCTTTCTTTTGGAGGGGATGGAATCCTCCAAGTTCCTCCACCCCTTCCGTTGGTCCTCTGTCTACCTCCTCAAATGGAGGCAACAAAGGCCTATTGCTCTAATGGCCATCTCCTCCTCCATTAGGGAAGGACTTTCCACCTCACTTTGGCTGGACTCTTGCTATCCTTCGGGTGCCCTCTCGCTGGTTAGTGCCAGATTTATCTACTTCTCTAGTCTAGTGAGAGACGCCTTTGTTGCCTTCATTATTTCTAACGGGGCTGGTCCGCCCCACCCCCCCTCTCCTCTCCCCCTCCTCTCTGATCTCTAGTCTTCTCCCCCTCCCCCCACCCAATATGGTAGAAGTGACAATTTCCTGGGCTTCCACTTCCTCTAGCCCAAGGATTAAAGTATCGGTATCGGTCGCCGTATCGGTCAATCAAAATTAAGATACGTATCGGAGGGTATCGTATCGTATCTGAGATACGTTAAGATACGCTAAAGATACATACATAAATGAATATAAAACACCTTTTTAAACACTTTTGCATTAAAAATTTATTAAAAAAAGCTATTGATAACATATACTATGCATAAACACTAAATTGAAGGTATCGCACTAAGAATTCAATGTTTGTAGTTGTCCCATAAATGTAAAATCCTTGTTCAAAACCTTGATTTCCACTTTAGTTAGAGAGAAATATGACTGGCAGCAACTTTGGAACAAAAACACCTCAAAAAATCATGTTTTTTGAAAAAATACCCATCTTGGCCATTATATGAGCGTAGTGCACTGTATCGGTACATACCGATACTCACCGATATGTATCGATACTCACCGATATGTACTGATCGATACATACTGATATTCACTGATATGTACTGATGTTCATCGATATGTATCAATCGATACATACAAATACTTACCAATACGTACTGATACATACCAAAACGTATATTTCACCTTGATTTTATATTTTTCATAGAGTATCAGTACGTATCGATAGTGTATTGGTGCATATCGATATGTATCATAGGATATATATCGATACGAAAGGATTTTAAAAATTTCATGTATCGTATCGGTGTGTATCGTATCGATCGGCTAAATTTAAGATACGTATCTGAGAGTATCGTATCGGTATCGGAGATACTTTAAACCATGCTCTAGCCTATTCACTTCCTCTTAATCGTTTGGTTCAGAAGCCACATCCCCCACCACTCTTTTACCATTTGGCGTGCTCTCTCCAATTGCCTTTACACTCAATCCTTCCTCATTTATAGGCATATCCAAGTTCCTACTATCTACTATTTGTGTTGGAATTGTATTAAAGAATCTGATCATCTCTTCTTCTCTTGTCCCTTCTCTTCCTCCGTTTGGAAGCGTGTTCTTCGTAGTTGCTAGCCCTCTGAGAGACACATCCCCCCTTCGTCGGGAATGGATCTAAGGTTGACATGACTTTTGGAGGTATCTCTATATGTGACTGCAGGTAAGCTTGCTTTTTGTGCTTCCATCAATCACATATGGATGGAGTGCAACCTTTGTAGATGGACATCCAACTCCTGCTTTTTTTATAAGATTTGGAAAACCATCTTCTTTGATGTCAACTCTAAGCTTACTATGCTTCCCTCCCCCGTTGTCAGGGATACCCCAAGGGACAGGAAATTTTTTGTCTCCTGAGGTCCTTCCCCATCCATTTTGCAGCCCCCTTGATTGTATTTCTTTGGTTGCCCTAGGGCTTGGTGTTCTACCCCACCTTTTTTCCCCTCTAATTGGTTCCCTCCCCCGTTGTCAAGGATACCCCAAGGGACAGGAAAATTTGTGTCTTCTGAGGTCTTTCCCCATCCATTTTGCATCCCCCTTGATTGTATTTCTTTGGTTGGCCTAGGGCTTGTTGTTCCATCCCCCCACCCCTTTTCCCCGCCAATTGGGGACTTTTTATATTCTTCCCTCCTTTGGTAATATAATTTTTCGTTCGTAAAAAAGGAAAAAGTAAAAGATATGCCTCTTTATATTTCTATTTTACCGATGGATGTTTTTCCATTATTGTACCTTTTTTTCACAATTGACAAATTGATACCTAACAAAAACAACTTTCCAATTAAATAAACTATCATTTTGTGTGGAGTAATATGTGTGCATACTTAATATTTTGTTATGTACTTCACAGGAAACGCTACTCAACCTGCTGCTTCGCAACTACCTGCATTACAATTTGTATGATCAAGCTGAAAAATTGAGGTCCAAGGCACCCCGATTTGAAGCACACTCTAACCAGCAGGTAAGCATATTCACTTGTTTTCCACACCCTCTACTAAGAAAATCATGTCTGAAAGACTGAAATGTGTCTGGTATACACATTTGGGGTTTGTTATATGGTGTAAATGAGGTAGATAATTGGAGATGCTTACTTTGGGTAATCTCCGCTGTACTTACAGTTGAAAGAATACCCATTTAAATAAGCCCCACCTAGTTGGTCTTCTATGTATAAAGTATAAATCCTATTGGACAAATGGCGCATATATATATATATACTGCGGAATTTATATCCTCGAGGCATGTGTGATGGGGATCATATCAGCCGTATCAAACATGAGCAACTCAGGATCAGCCGGAACGGATACTGCCGATACTGCATGAGGCCACTGATCTCCTTGGTTCTCCCTTAAGGATGCAATTATCGGCCAATTGACCAGGATCAGTGCAATTCCAAATCCTTGATGATATCAATATAATGTGGCTGCTTTTGGCTAGAGGGGCCAGATGTAACTATGCCAGTAATGTTGATGGCAACATAAAGTTGAACTTTTCAACAATAGATTGTTTTTCTTTGTTACCACAAGTGGCAATAGTTTTTGGCGAATGCACTAACATGGTAATGGCCCATTTACACAGAAATCTATGACTTTTTAATTTTATTAACAGTTTATTTTCTCAATACAGTTCTGTCGGTATCTCTTCTACCTGGGAAAGGTTAGGACTATCCAGTTAGAGTACACTGATGCAAAGGAGAGTCTCTTGCAAGCTGCTCGAAAAGCCCCAGTTGCAGCACGTGGCTTCCGAGTTCAATGCAACAAGTGGGCCATCATAGTCCGGTTGCTACTGGGGGAGATTCCCGAGAGGACTGTGTTTATGCAGAAAGGCATGAAGAAAGCATTGAGGCCATACTTCGAGCTTACAAATGTTAGTCCTGTTCATGAAACTCATATATTTTTCCTTGAGTATTATAAGAAAAACATGCCTTAGTGCTTCCCCTTTTCTGGCAAGTAGACTCGGTAGAACATGATAGGTCTGTTTGTCTGTTTTATTCTGTGCCTTCTAGCTCAGGGTTTCCTTGATGGGGTTGACAAGTATGACTTGTTTGGTAAGATGAGTTATTAATTCTTCAAAATGCATATGACAGTTAATATTCTCTTGTACAAGAAATTGCATGTGATGGTCCTTGGGGGTGCTCTTTTTTTTTTGGTAGGTTGTTCCTATTGGTGTGAAGTTTTGTTAAATCATTTAAAGTGGGGAGGAAAAACAAATATTACTTGCAGTTTTGTCTTGCTGAGCCTGAAAATGGCTTAATGTGGTTGGTCTGTATTTGATACACTTGTTAGCAACTATAATTCTCCAGAGAGGTTGACAATGTGTGATGCGTTGGATTTATCAGGCTGTTCGGATTGGGGATTTGGAGCTGTTTAGGACTGTTGCTGAGAAGTTCACGGGGACCTTCAGTTCAGACCGGACGCACAATCTGATTGTGAGGCTGCGGCATAATGTCATCAGGACTGGGCTGCGCAACATCAGTATCTCGTACTCTCGCATCTCACTGATAGATGTGGCCAAAAAGTTGAGGCTGGACTCAACGAACCCTGTTGCCGATGCCGAGAGTATTGTGGCCAAGGCAATCCGAGATGGTGCAATTGATGCTACAGTGGATCATGCAAATGGGTGGATGGTCTCAAAGGAGACTGGGGATGTATACTCAACAAATGAGCCTCAGTTTGCATTCAACTCAAGGATTGCATTCTGTCTCAATATGCACAATGAGGCAGTGCGGGCTTTGCGGTTCCCACCCAATTCCCACAAGAAGGAGAAGGAGAGTGCTGAGAAAAGGCGAGAAAGGCAACAACAGGAGCAAGAGCTTGCTAAGCATATTGCGGAGGAGGATGATGATGAATTTTAATTATACTTTGGGTTCCCAATTACTGGGTGGCATTTCCTGTATTTGTTTGATTCAGCCAAAAAGTCATGGTGGAGGAGTACCCATTTCTTCCTGAACTTGTTTCTATAATCTGAGTCTCAGGTGATTCGGTATGGCTACTGTTATAACTTTAAGGTTTGTTCTGCCCTCTTCATTTTTCTTGGGTTGGAATTTTTATTGTATTCCCTCCCCATTTGTCAGATATTTCTTCATTGAAGATTTGAAGTGTTTTTCTTCCTCACTGTGTTAACCTAAAATTATTATTTTCTTACACAGCGGTCCATAAAGAAACTTAAACCACAAGTAATAGCAGCAGTTTGCATGTACTAGCATCTCCCAGTCTTATTGACCTGATCTGTATACCTTAAAACCTTTGAAGAATAGTCTCTAGTAGTTACTACGGGTTCTTTTACCTTGAAAAAAAGAGGGACTGCCCCTGACGCTTGTCCTTGGAGTGGCTTATTACGAAAAATGCCAAACTCTTCCCTTTAATTTGGCAATTAAAGGACTTGTAAACGTAGTCCATTATAGAGAGCTTTTAAGGGCTGCAAATGTCTCTTTAAATTACAATAGTTCATGTCAATTTGCAAGCTTCAACCCACAAAATCATAGAACATGTTTAAGAGATATAAAACCAGAAATTTGATTCGGATGTCAAAAGCTATTCCTTTTCTTTTGTGGGGAGGAAAGCCTATGTGCAAATCATCTCCATATGGAATACCATTTACAATTACATAACACTTTTGGTTGACAATGCTCCACCACAACCTGCAAAAGCTTTTATAGAGTACCAAAGGACGTTTCAGTGCCGCCACACAATGGCAATACAAAGCTTAGTCTCTGGCTTATGGAGGCAGGAACAAAGAAAGAAGTTAAATATGCATGGTCTGTCTTATTGTCTTCAAGCACCAGAAGAAAGCACAAAACAAAGGACTGAGGCCGCATTTGGTAGTCATCAAAAAAATGTTTCTGGTGCATTTTTGTTTTACGAAAATAAGTAAACGAAATCTTTCATTTGATGCCCATGGTTCGTTTTTCTGCTTTTTTGAAACAATCCAAGAAAAAAATAAAAATAAAAAAAGCCAGAAACGAGAAATGTTGGAGCGTAGTTACCATGTTCCAACATTTGAGTTTCACTCTAAAATGGAATTTTGACAACGGAGAATTCTGATTTTGACACGAAACAATATTTCTGAAACAGAATGACTACCAAACACAGCCTGAGAGTTCTTTGTCTAGTTAGCACAATTGGTGGATCCATAGATCCCTTCCTAGTTTGTACTTTTTTGTTCTGGCGATTAATAAAGTTTCTATGATTGGGTTTCTTGTATTTTCATCAATGGCTAGAAAGTGACACGTTCCTAAGTGAGGAGTTGTCATATACAGTCGCAAGAATACACTATACAACAACGACATTGGTCTATTTATAAAAACATAATAGCAATTCTGGCAAACAAAAAGCTTCCAAGACACGCCTCTTTACCAATTGAATCAGAAAACAGGGGCTTCTGCTCCTCTGTTATCTAGAAAGGTTTTCATTTTTGAGCCGCGTAACCCATTTAGCTCGCACTGTTCTTCATTCTATTGATTCTAGAAGCCGGTCTCCATTTTCATTACATATTTGGTTATTAAATTCCACTTTAATCCCTTGGATTTAAAATGTAAATAAAAATTACATCTATTAAGT
Source organism: Macadamia integrifolia (assembly GCF_013358625.1). Classification (NCBI taxonomy): domain Eukaryota; kingdom Viridiplantae; phylum Streptophyta; class Magnoliopsida; order Proteales; family Proteaceae; genus Macadamia; species Macadamia integrifolia. The sequence goes on along the minus strand of NW_024868616.1, from coordinate 45,616 downwards.
ATCATTACTAAATATGTTAAGAAATTTAAGCAGCTCATACCATCATGTTGGATAATGATTATAAAATTTTCCATTTTAGGTTTGACAATTTCCACTTCCCTTCCCTTTAGTTCCCAACCAAACCGAGCCTGAGTTCTGTTAATGAAAGGGGGAAGGGGTGTTTGCTTAGTCAAATCTTTGCAATGTCATTCGTCATCCTGCTGGTAAAAAATGTGCTTTATAAACTGGCTATCAGCTTGAACCGTTTCTACAATCTAGAGCAGATTTACAGCAGTGTTACAGAAAAATTCATAGGCTACACCTACGATGTTGAATTGGAGACAGGGAACCAAAAACTTATACAATTGAAACCACATGCTCTTTCAACATTATCATCTGTGAAGGAATGAATAGAGCTTTTAGAAGTGTTCATAAATGTTTAGCTCTCCAATCTACTGCAAAATCGTCATCATCATCTTCATCACTTGATGATTCCTCATTGTTCCCCTGCTCAGTAGTTGTGAGAGGGACTTTTTTCCCAGAAGAACTAGCAGCCTTATGCTCCATTTGTTTGTTCTTCAACATTTCCACTCTCTGCCGACAAGCACTGCAGGACCAGAAAAGAACGGTTAAAAAGAAATTGTACCAGCCCAAAAAAGTGCATATCTAATGACTTTTTTTTTTTGATGAATCCAATAACTCACTGTTGCTCTAATGACTCAGCCCCCTCTATCATTTCAGCTGCATCAAACTGTCAATAGACATTGCATTTGCTGGCATGTGTTAGTGTAGTAAATACAACAAATAAAGCTTCTTCGTGACAATTGAAACACTCACCTCCTCTTCTTCTAACCGCTCATCCACTTCCTTCAAGTCCTCTTGGATCAACTTTTCAAACTCTTTGTACTCATCTCTGAGCAGATTTTAACAATATGTTAGTATTTATTGATGCACCTAATAGTTTAGAATGCAGATTTTAAAGGGAACTAAGCAGCAGAAAATCTAATTGTGGAACATATTAGCTTATTTTTTCCCCACATGGCTGACTCTTAGGTTGCCAATTCTACTCTTAATCACATGTTATAATAATCACACAAAAACTGAGTGATGAGATGGCTTAGTATATGCATCACATTAAAATGGAACAAATGCCATTCGATAGTTGAACTTCTATGGTGTAAATCCAATTTCTTTATAGATATAATGCTTCCACTGATATGGGATTTTTTTTTTTCTTTTTTTTTTTTCAAGAGCAACACTGGAGACTGGTGAAACTCATATTTCAGTACAAGGAAGGATTCGATTAAAGCGGTGTCATTGTTATCCCACCATATCTGCCACATGAAAAGCACTTGCATAGAGCACGATGAAGGATTCAATTGAAGCAGTAAAATTGTCACCACCAACATGAAGATTCAGTAAAATGGCCTAGATAAACACAAAATGGTTAACACTAAACAGCAGCAACCCATTGCACAAGGTTCTCACTACTGCAGGGTCTGGGAGGGGCAAGTGTACGCAACCCTACCCACTGCTTTGTAGAAGAGGCTGTTTCCAAGTTTTGAACCTGTGACCAACATGTTGCAATAGTGCAACTTAACCGTTCTGCAATTCCCGTGATCCCAAAGATGAAGAAATGCAAAAACAAGTACGGCTTTCATAAAAGTTGGCTTAATCAACCTCTCCCTGAAAATGGTTGGAAATTAAAGATGCAACGTAGTGCTGGATTCATTTAGGTGCAACTGGAAAGAGAGGTGTGAGGTTTATTCGGGACCAACATGCTTATAACATTAAAGTCATTAAAAAAAATCAAGTGCAAGGTACACTTTGGAGCATTAACAGATGACCAGTTCAAAGGCACTAATTAGAGATCCGGATCCTTTATTTACATTTTTAGATGGGTACACTATGGAAGGGGGGAGGGGCAGGTAACAGCCAGGAGACACGAACTCAAGACCTCCTGGTGAGTGTGGGTTTTGCACACCACAACCTCACCAACTACGCTGGGCAGCTGTTGTTAGATCCTTTGATTTTTATATAGGGAAAATAAAGAATATGAGGATTGTTCACAAGCAACCTCCTCTTGAGGACAGCTAGGATTTTGCAGGACCATCTACTACAGGATTGGGATCTCTATATTTTTTTGAGGAAAACAATTAACATGGGGATCATTCATTGGCAACCTCTACTTGAGAAAATGTCTAAATTGAGTGTAGATTGATTCATTCGGAAATCCTGATCCTTCAGGTATTGCAGGAGAGTAATTAGACTTTGTGATGAAAGAACTGTGGGGCTGTTTTGGACAATTAGAAAACAAGAATCCATACAGATAGAACTTAGAGAACTTCAAAGGAAAGAAGAAATGCTGGTGTTAGAAGAGGTGGTCCCATCCTGTAACAGAGGGTGAGTCGGAAGACGTTACAGGGTGGACAAGGAATACAATGGAGGAACCCTAGGGCTATGTTCAGCTTATAGGGCCCGCATACTGAATTCCAGTGGCTGTCAAAAAGTGCAAATAAAGTGGCTGAGAAATTGGCAAGAAAAGGGCTGCCTAGACCTTGACTTTGTTATCCAGATAGTATCCATTTATGAGTTGTAGCATGTTACACGTATTAGTTGAATGTAATTGTTTTAAGGTAGCAGCTTCTTTTGCTATGGTCCCTCAAGGAAGGCTGAACTCTTATGTACCACTATGTATTTCTCTTTTCCCCACATCAATACAGTAGTTACTAATCCCAAAAGAATAAATAATACAAGAGGAAGATTCCAATAACTTATGGGAGGTACAAGATTAAATATATCGTTCCAAGTTGAGATATTACAACAAAGACTATAACCTATCTATCCAATAGTCAGAAAGGCCAAATCAGCCATCTACGTGGCAGAAGAACATAACATGTTAACAGAGCCACATCTACAGGCCGCCAAGAGATCTTTTTACAATGGACAAAAACTGTCGGCCTATTGTGTATATACTAGTATATACCTACCAATCAAATAATATATATCATACATGAGAACATACCTTATATCAGGCTTGACAGGTTCAATGCCACGTGCACGCAAATCGGCATCCTTGTCATCAAAGAAGCCTTCAGGAAGAGCTCCCATGGTTTGTTTGACTTCTGAAACACTGGTCTTTCTGGACAATTGACCAAGCTGGTTGGAAGGCTTAATTTCATCTCTCTCTTTTGACTCTACTAAATGAACAGTGGGTAATCCAGCTGTCTTGCTTTCTGAGTTGGATGGTTCCAAAGAATGAGTTTGAACAGAATCTTCTGCCTTTCCATATTCATATAGAGATGATTCAGACTCAACCAACTTCGTGGAAGACTGAGGACCAGTAGAACCATTATTGCCTCCAGTACCTGCTATTAGATACAAAACAATCAGCGACTTATTGCTCCTCCCATCCTTCCCAAAGGGAAAAAATAGAATTGCGGTTCATCAAAACATCAAACACACAGACTAACTCACACAATCTGCATAAGATGAACAACAAGGATCCATAAAAAATTAAAACAAAGCAAATTTAAACAACAATGATCTAAACCAAGACTGTCAAAATGAAACATCCTTCAACAGAGGCGATTAGCATGGAACATCGTAGAAGTCTGGAGTGATTCGGAGGACATGCATAACCTGATCCAGGATACTAGCCCCTATTCATGGCCTTGGAGCGCAATCCCTCTTTTTTTGGATGTTTACAAATCACTTCACCAAATCATTTTTTGTCTCAGGTCTTCAAATGAATCTGTGCTACTATTAACCACATAGCTTATCTTGTTATGCATAGGAAGACTAGAATTTTTGACACGCGAACTAGCGTGGATATTATAAATTATCTCAATTAATGAAGTTATTATTTTCCCATAAAAAAAAAAAGCATGGACAATCTTTTGGATGCTTCTATATAACATTGTCCAGAAGATAGAAAGTAGAGAATGCTATAATGCTACTTATAGCAAAGTTTCTTTGTAAAAAATACTTTTCTTAATGGTTGAAAATTATTTACTGCTTGCAGTCAATGACATGAGAAGTTTTGATCTTCTCATTCACTAGCATTGCAACCTAGCAACAAGTGTAGGTTGGAAAACCCAGTTTCCCAGGGAGGGAACCGAAATGGTAAAAAGTTATTGATGTAGTAACGCCTATGAAACTAAGTTTTCCACGCTAGTCTACATGGTAAAAAATGGTGGTACACAATGGGTGGAAGAAATTAAGTAATGCAGTTATAGTGCAACATTGGCAACAGCTCAATTATAAGGTCCAAATTTTAAGTCCATAGGGGGAACATGAACTTAGTATTTTAATTTAATTTCTAGTACGTGGGGCCCTCTTAGTCTTGGAGGCCAAGTAGGTAAACTCTAGTAGTTTATCTAGAGTAGATTCATTAATGCTAATCTAATTAGTGCTTAAGTCCATTAGTTTATTTAGCGATTGTTTAATTCTGTTATATTATATCTAGGTGTTTGAAGTTCACTCAGACATTACTTACTGAATTTTTTTATATAAGGATATAAACCCCCAATCAGATTAACCAGGTGAATAAGAGTTTATTTGTGGAAGTACGTGTGAGCTGTAAGCTCTTCTTCCTTACCCTTCATCTCATATCTTCTCTTTACTGTTCATGGTTCTGTTCACAGGTACCGTTCTATACAGGCAATGTCTCTCCTCTTCCTTCTATTAATTATTCTCTCTTTCTTTCCCACATCACAGGCTGCTGGAATATCAAGACAGTAAGCTCTTAACCCACCCTACTTTGTCAGGGAAATCTCCTTAAACTTGAGCCTATGTTGCAGCCAATCAATTTGTTGGCTCCTAATATGGAATTACTGATTAGGAATGACTGATTGCATAATTAGGGCTGGAGCTCCTTCATTCAAGGGCAATTAGGAGGTCAGCATAACTATTTCTTACAGCAAGAGAAAAAGATTAAATCAAACATGTCACAATCAAAAGCTGTCTCGAATATAACACACAGAGACAAGTCCTCCTAGGCTCATGTGCTGCACATCTCCATCATCCACAAAAGACAAGTCCTCCTAGGCTCCTAATGAAAAATAATTAATATATTAATATATAAGTAAGTTTTATACCAGGGTCCATATTATCTAAAATTTACTTTCTTTTCGAAATGGTGAGTAGATCTGTATTAATGTGAGTGTAACAAAACAAGCAACCATACAAGTGAACAAAATTCACGATCATGGTAATTTTAAACTCCCACATTTTATAAGGGAATCCTTATATAATATGGCAACAAAGTAGCACCTAGGCCCATATTTCCACCATGACAACTAGGGATAGTCCAGGTTACTTTTAAGTTGTCAAGGGCATATTAAAGAGTTCAATAGTTTGGGGTCGTTAGTAATCCAAACATTTAATATCTGAATTTGAATACTCGAAGAATAAGAAAATAGGAAAGAAGAAGATATTGAAGATAAGTAATGCAAATATAATTCCAAATAGGGAAACTAAAAGTAACTAGCAGAACCAGGATCACAAAATCAGAGAAATAGAGAAAATTAGGCCTTTCGGAAGAAAATTAATAACTTGAAGCAGAGGAATCAGATAACTCTTTTTTTTCTGATTGAGTGGTCTTCTCTAACAGAAGAATAGGTCTGCAAAATATCTCTAAAAGCAGAACAGCAGAATAGCTGGCACAGAACTCCAGGTACTACTAAACAGAGTACAGTACTAGGACAAGTATTCCACCAGTTCAAACACATCAAAACAAATCAGAGAACAGACTACCAGAAACAAGTACGCAGAACTAGACGCAAATCAAAGCAGTATTCAGGAAGACGATGGATTAATGCAAGAAAATATATGTGTGAGGTTTTGGGTCTTGTGCTAGAGAAGAGGCCAATGCAGTAGTATGAGTTAATCTACAGTTGGGGCTGCTTCACTATTAGGAGCCTTGCCTAGTCAGCCCCTTAGCGCATTGTGACATTCTGTTAGGGCAGCCAATAAACATAAGGCTGGTATTCTCTATGATGGTGCATGGAACACCATCAAGGATAAACAAGGAGGATGCATGTTACTGATGTTGCCTAACGCATTGACAGATATGCCTCGGTGACGACAGTTCTCTCCACCTCAGGGATTAAAGTATCGGTATCGGTCGCCGTATCGGTCACCCAAAATTAAGATACGTATCAGAGGGTAGTGTATCGTATCGTATCGAAGAAACGCTAAAGATACACATATAAATGAATAGGAAATCTTTTTTAAACACTTTTGCATAAAGAATTTGTTAAAAAAAACTATTGATAACATGTATTATGCATAAACACTAAATTGAGGGTATTGCACTAAGAATTCAAGGTTTGTAGTTGTCCCATAAATGTAAAATCCTTGTTCCCAACCTTGATTTTCACTTTAGTTAGAGAGAAATATGGCTGGTAGCAACTTTAGAACAAAAACCCCTAAAAAAATCGTATTTTTCTGAAAAATTACCCATTTTGGCCATTATATGACCGCAACACATTGTATCGGTACATACTGATACTCACTGATACGTACCGATCGATACACACTAATACTCACTGATACGTACCGATCGATACACACTGATACTCACCGATACGTACCGATACATACCGAAACGTACATTTCACCACTATTATATTTTCCATAAAATCATATTGGTGCGTATCGTATCGTATCGTATCGTATCGTATCGGTGGTGTATTGATGCATATCAGTATGTATCGTAGGATATATATCGATACAAAAGGATTTTAAAAATTTCACATATCGTATTGGTCGGCTAAATTTAAGATACGTATCGGAGGTTATCATATCGGTATCGGAGATACTTTAAACCATGCTCCACCTTTAACTCTAAACCAATCTAATCTTCCTACTCATGGAGTTGCAATTCGACGGTCTTCCCCGAGATATTTGCCACCTTAGTGTCAAGATCACTGTAAGGGTATCATGGGCTCGCAACCTAACTCAACAAAGTCGAGTTCTTTTAAGAGCAGGAGACTACAGTTGCAAGGCTGAACCGACCTCAATAGGGGTAGTTATGATACTTTGATGGGATATTGTTGTAATTTGACTTTATTTTTTATCATAATTGTTAGCAAGAGTTGTAGGGAGAGGTCCAATTAACTTTGAATTCTATTTTCAGCTTCAGAGTTTGTTCAGGAGATTTTTCCTGTTTATTATATAAAAAAATAAATTTCCGAGTTTTGAGAAGCTGATATATGACTGCTTGTTGCTAACTGATGCCTTCCTCCTCCTCCTTCATGATTCAGTTTGGAATCCCTTTTCTAAGTGTGTTATTCATACCATAGTTGTCACAACATCAAAGTGCAACATCAAAGTGACCCAAGACATTGGAGGGGGTATAGACGCAAGGTGACACCAACTAGGCTACCAAGGCGCCTGGATGCCTAGACAACTATCTTCTCCCATAGTAGTCACGAAGTCTAGGTGACCCAAGACGTTGGAGAGGGTCTAGATGCAAGGCGACACCAACAAGGTGACCAAGGCGCCTTGACAACTATCTTCTTCCCAACATCTAAAAAGCAACCCAGTGAACGAGGCTTCCGCTACTGCAGGGTCTGGGAGGGGCAAGTGTACGCAGCCTTACCCCCTAACTTCGCAGAAGAGGCTGTTTCCAAGTTTTGAATCTGTGACCAACATATTGCAATAGTGCAACTTAACCATTGTGCAACAGGCTCGCCCACTATCTTCTTTCCAACATCTCTGTTCTCTATTTCCTTTTACCGTTATTATTCTTTCCTTTTACTACTGTATTTGTTCTATCCTGTTATTTCCCTTGCTATTGGTGATACCACTGGGTTGGGGAAATTTATTAGAACTTCCCGATCAAAACTCAGACTTGACTTGCTGTCTTACCACCAGACCCACTTGCAGAAATAATATTATGGTATCACTTGATCCCTTTGATCTGTAATTGTAAAATGATCCCTCAGAAGCCACCAAGGCTACTCTATGATCTATATGCAAGCATGATCCCCCTTTTTTTTTCCATCCTACTATTTCTCAATCTAATTGATAAGAAAGAACAATATGGCCTCAACCAAATCCCCAAGAAAAGAGACAGCGAGAGAAAAAAAAGGAAAAGGGATTAATCAAACAAGTGGGAATATTTTAAAGGCCCTGTGGATGATTATTAGTAACACATGCACCTGATTAAGAGACCTAAGTCCCTGGGTTTGAAGGCAATTTCTTTTTCTTGGAGAATGTAGTCAGCTAATATGTTGGCTACAGAAGGGGTTAATAGAAGGTCAATGCATGTGGGCCTGTATCCAATACCACAATCCCTTGTTTGAATTCCTCAGTTTTCACTATTTCTTTTATTGTACACTTTCTTTCCCGTTGCGGATAGAACTCTAAGAATGGCGCATCATGTCTTCGATAATTTGTGCTTTGCTGTACACTATGTCCTATTGTTCTTTACTACTCGTTTCTTTGACCAATAAATCTTTTCACAATATTATCTTTAAAGACTTGGGGTTTTCTGACTATTTTCTATTAAAAGGCATCAGGTAATGTAGGACAAATTTTCAATCATGTAGTTTAGGAAGAGCAGTCGTATACAATAGTTTTGAGTAATTAAGTAGAAGTCTTCCCTAAGTCCAAGTTGTTTCCGTTAAACTTTCCAAGCTTATTTAAGTCTTTTATCCTTTACTTTTTGTATTGCAACTGAATAAGATCATTTCGTAGTATGGTGATTCTGAGTAGAGTTCTAATTGTATTTTAAAAACATCCATGCTTTCTATGCGTTTCTCTATCCTTTCCGTTGAGATGACTGTAGTTAGTTTTATTCTTACCTTGGTTAAGTTTTATTATTTACTATTTACCATAGTAAATCTTGTAGATAGGGACGCTTAGTCAAAGTTACCCTACTTCCCTTATTTGATTTATTGCAATCTTCTTATAAATAAGAAAGCCCTCGCCGATGCACCTCTCATCGCTGCCATGGCCTACCCCACCTGCTGCGGCTGCCTGCTACCGCCTATCGCCACCCCTGCACTGCACTGGCTTGCTGCTGCCATCGCCTGCTGTGCTGCCTGCCTGCACCTTCGCCTACACCTGCTTGTTCCTGTTGCTGTCGTACTCTCTTTCCATGCTGCTTTCTCTCTCCTTTAAGCTATGAATACTGTAACTAATGATGCCAAGGATGTTGTGGTACCTACCGAGGCCCCTGATGGACGTCGTTCAATTACTCAGACCACTCTTCATCTAAGACCCATCAAACTTAATGGTCAGAACTACCTCACGTGGTCTCATGCCTATCTTCTTACCATTTGTCGGAACTTCTTCTTTGGTTTTCTCACTGGAGACACTCCTCAACCGAATGATCATGCCGCCGCTAACATCTGGTTAATCAATGATTCCATTTTATGTCCTTTCTAATAAATTCTATGGACCCTGCTATTAGTCCAAGCTTTGTCTTGTTCAACTTTGCTAAGCATCTCTGGGATGCAATGAAGCAATCCTATTCTCAAGGAGGGAACTATGCCCAAATCTATGAGATTCGCCGTACTGTTCGTTCCACCACTCAAAAAGGGTTGTCTCTCTCTGCGTATTATTCCACCTTATGCAACCTCGGGCAACAGCTGGATTTCTATCATCCAATCTCTATGACCTGCCTACTGATCCTGTTACACTTGAGACAGAGAGTGAAATGGAACGTGTATATGACTTTCTAACAGGTCTCAATCCCGAACATGATCAGATTAGGGTACAGATATTGGGTCGTGAGACTTTTTCGACACTTCTCCATATATATAACTTGGTTCTATCTGAGGATCATGTCACTCTATTATGTTACCCTCTACAATTCCTGTTTGGTCTTGGTTACTCCAATTGCAGAAACCCCGTCTAAGGGTTCTACCCCTCCTTGAGAAACTGCTCAGTGTGATTATTGTGGTCGCCCTCAGTATACCAGGGAAACATTCTGAAAACTCCACGGTTGTCCCAAGGGTGGGCGTAATATCAAAACTAGAAAACAAGGCCCCTAGCCCCATCTGTCTGAGTCTGTTGACAGTGCCTCCACTATTGCACCTTTCTCTCCGAATCAAATGGCTGCCCTCAAGCAACTAATGACAGAGTTAGGCACTTCTCCTGCTCCTCATGTGTCCAACCTTGCTCAAATAGGTATTTCCTTGTTTCTTCCTCTCATTCTCCTTTATGGTTACTTGATTCGGTGCTACCGATCACATGACAAGTAGCTATAAGGTCTTCCATACCTATATTCCGTGTTCCAATGTTCCAATCGGGATAAGGAATGTGTGGCTGACGGTTCTTGGTCCCCCATTTCTGGTAAAGGTTCTGTTTCCTATACCTCTGCAATTTCTCTTCCATTTGTGTTGCAAGTCCCTAAATTATGTGCTAACCATGTTTCCATCTATCACTTAACTAAGGAGTTGAATTGTTCTATTCACTTTTTTTCTACCCACTGCCTTTTTCAGGATCTGGTGACGGGTGCAATGATTGGGTATGGTTAGGTCCGTGATGGACTCTACTACTTGGATTCTCCATCAGTTGAGCCTCCTCCTGTGGTAGCGTATACTCTCCATTCTGACAACTCCCTCTCTCTCAACTCCAACAGTGGCACCGTCTTCTGGGACATCCTTTTTTCATATTTTACATCGCTTTTTTCCTACTTTAGTTCAACATTGTGGTTTGGACCAACTTAAGTGTGATGTATGTGCATTTGCTAAACATACACGCACCTCTTACTTTCCTGCTGAAAATAAAAGTGATATTCCTTTTTCTCTATATTCATTCAGATTTGTGGGGTCCTTCTCAGACAATTGATAGGAATAGCTTCATTGGTTTATTACTTTTATTTATAATTGTACTCATTTGACATGGGTATATCTACTGCATAATAAGTCTTATGCCTTCACTTGTTTTAAATATTTTCACGCCATGCTTCGCACCTAGTTTGATGCCACTGTACAAGTCCTCCGTAATGACAATGGCACTGAGTATATAGATGGGGAGTTTCAGGAATACCTTGATTCTCAGTGCATTCTCTCTCAAATTTCTTGTGTTAGGACCCCTGAACAAAGTGGGATTCTAGAGCGCAAAATCTTCATCTCCTTGACGTTGCTCAGGCTCTAATGTTTTCTACTGGTGTTCCTAAATATCTCTGGGGTGATGCCGTTCTTACTGCTTCCCACCTTATTAACCGAGTGGCCTCTCGTGTACTTAACTTTAAGCCCCTATTTCTTTTCTCCCTGATCCTACAATTATTTCTCGTCTTCCTCCTCGGGTATTTAGGTGTGTCTGTTTTGCCCATAATTCCTCTCCTTCAAGGTCCAAGCTTGATCCTCGGGCTCTATAGTGTGTTTTCCTTGGTTACTCGGCTTCTCAAAAGGGGTATAAGTGTTATCACCCTCCTACTCGCCGCTTATATGTCACCATGGATGTCACTTTTCATGAGTCTAAGGTGTATCTCATGTCACCTCTTCAGGAGGAGAGTCTTAAGGAAGAGCCTCATTCTGTTATTAACATGTCTCCTAATTAGGGTATGCCTCCTGCTCAGGGTGAGCCACCAGATCAGCCTGTAAGAGATGTGATCACTTACCCTCGAAGGTCCAAGGAGTAAGACACCAGTGGTAACCATCCATACCCTTCGGAAGCACCTTCATTGGTACACCAATATCAGGTAATACTTCTCCCATACTTGATATTGTACCTATCAAAGCCTCCTATACTTGATATTATACCTTTTGCTCCTTTACTGGACGATCTTTCTATCGATGTTAGAAAAAGAGTTTGTTCTTGTACCAAGCATCCCATCTCCAATTTTGTTTCCTATGCATCTTTATCTCCCTCCTATAGGGCCTCTGTTTCTTCGTTGTCTTCTGTGTCTACTCCACAGGGTTGGAAGGAAGCCAATAATGATCCGAAGTGGAAAGTTGTAATGGTTGAGGAAATGCTGCCATTGGATAAAAATAGTACCTAGGAACTTGTTCTTAGTTGGGTGCAAGTGGGTGTTTACAGTCAAGCAGAAGGCTGATGGGACAGTTAAATAGTACAAGGCACGCTTGGTGGTTGAGGGCTTTACCCAAACCTATGGGATTGATCACCAGGAAACCTTTGCCCCAGTTGCAAAGATGAACTCTATCAGTGCATTGCAATCTGTTGCTACAAATCTGGGATGAAATCTTTAACAACTAGATGTCAAGAATGCGTTCTTGAATCGAGATCTTGAAGAGGATATTTACATGGATGTTCCTCCTAGATTTTCCACTCCTTCCAGTGCCGTACGTGTCTGCAAGTTGCAGAAGTCGTTGTACGGCCTCAAGCAGTCTCCTAGATCATGGTTTGGCCCATTCATGAAAGCTATGATAAGCTTTGGATATAGACAGAGTCAAGCTGATCACACTTTGTTCACAAAGGCGAAAGATAACTAGGTCATTGCTCTGATTGTCTACGTTGATGATATTGTGATTAATGGTAACAATGATGAGGAGATTCCAACCTTAAGGCCTTATTAGCATCAGAGTTCGAGATTAAGGACCTAGGACCCCTTCGTTATTTCCTTAGGATTGAAGTGGCTAGATCTAACAGAGGTATCTTAATTTCTCAAAAGAAGTATGTTTTGGATCTCCTTAGTGAAACAGGTATGCTTGGGTGCTAGCCCACGGATACACCCCTATGGAAGTCAATCATCAGCTAGGCAGTGCAATGGGTGACTCTGTTGATAAAGAGTAGTACTAGAGACTTGTTGGCCGTCTGATCTGCCTGTCCCACACTAAGCTCGATATTGCTTATGCTGTGGGTATTGTTAGCCGTTTTCCTAATGATCCCAAGAGTCCATGACACCTCACCTTGATGTTGTGTACCGGATCCTACGGTACTTGAAATCCACTCCTGGAAATGGTATTTTGTATTATAATAAGGGGCACTTGAAAATTGAGGCCTTTACTGATGCTAACTGGGCTGGATCTATTGATGATCGGTGATCTACCTCTGGGAATTGTACTTTCCTTAGAGGGAACCTTGTTACTTGGCGTAGCAAGAAACAATCTGTGGTATCTCTGTCTAATGCTGAAGTTGAGAATCGTGCAATGGCCCAAGGGATTTGTGAGCTGGTTTGGCTTAAGAGCCTACTGAGTGATCTCCGAGTTAATGTTGAAGGTCCTATGCGTCTATACTGTGATAACAAGGCAGCCATCAGCACCGCTCACAACCATGTTCAGCATGATAGGACCAAGCATATTGAGATTAATAGGCACTTCATCAAACAGAAGTTTGACCAAGGGACTGTCTGTATTACTTTTGTTAGTACTGCAAAACAGTTAGCTAATGTGTTTACCAAGGCTGTTCACTATAAGGCATTTCATTCTCTAGTCTCCAAGTTGGGCATGTATGATATATTTGCACCAACTTGAGGGGGAGTGTTGAGATGACTATAGTTAGTTCTATTCTTACTTTGGTTAAGTTCTATTATTTACTATTTACCATAGTAAAGCTTGTAGATATGGACGCTTAGTCAGCGTATCTTGTAGATAGGGACGCTTAGTCCTCGTTACCCTACTTCCCTTATTTGATTTATTGTAATCTTCTTATAAAGAAGAAATACCTCTATCATTACTGACAAGTCTATCCTTTCTCTGTTGCAACAGACTTAAGATAAAGAAATAGAATAAGATGACTGGGTTGCCAAGAGGTATGCTTAAGTCTTGGCTGTATTCCGACTGTTCCTTCGCTATGGTCAAGAGAGCTTTTGCTGCTGTTCCAGTTAAGTTTTACTGCTGATTATTGCTTCTTCAAATTCCTTTGAGCTATTTAATACCAGATCTGCTTTCCAATAAATTCTTTCCTTCATTTCTTCCTATTCAACATATATGGTTTTTTTTCTTTTGATTTGTTTTCTCCTGATCCATCTTTTAACCTATTATTGTAGAAAGTAATAAAGATCTATTTTTTGGTCAATCACCCCTCTTGAATCAATAATTGATTACAACAACAACAAACTCAGCCTTATGCCAACGTAATGGCCTCGGCTAATTCTTGAATCAATATGGAGAAATCAATCCTCAACCGGACAGCCCCATTGTTTATGGAGGAAATTTTTTTGTATTTTGATCCATTCCCCTAATTTCCCTTTTTGAAGCCATATGCCCATATATAAAGTTTCATTCAATTAGGCTTCAGTTTGAAGCACCTTATTTAGTTTCTCCCTTCAACCCTTCTATCTCATATCCATTTTTTTTTTTTCATGATTATAGTTGCTTTCATTCTATACCCTTTCTTTTAATCCCATTAATATCATTTGCAATCTTAATCTCACAGCTACCTAGAGTTATATATCAGGCCCACTAGAGAGTCCAGGTTTTTAAACCTTGTTTACATCAAAGGTTTCCACTTAAGGCCATCAGAGTACAGACTAGAGTCACCCAATCATTAAAAGAAACGTAAGGAGAATTAGATCCAGATTAAAAAAATAAATAATCAGTCTAATGACACATTCATTCATACCAGTTCTCTGTCTTTTTGTATCAGGGCTATCAAAAAAACCTTCTGGCAGCACAGAAGATGACCGTACTTTATACAACTCTTTAGGGGCCACAGAATTAGTTTTTTGCAACTCTTTAGGAAACTTAGATTCAGGTCTAGGAACCTCCACGGGGGCATCAGATTTTCCACCATTGACTCGTGATAAACCAGCTGCAGAAGCCTTGACATTTTGAATTGCCTGTGATGCATAATAGTAGCTTCATCAGCATACAGTAATACCTATCATGCATGTAAAAAAAACAGTACTAATTTCCGGCAAACATAAAGCCTACATGTTACATGGAATGAACAAAATCAAGTCATAAGTCAATGGAAATATGATGTAGGAAAACTCCAAATCAAGTAATCAAGATACAGGAATGGAGATAAGACTGCAAACATCAGCCAGATTAATTTGGACTAGGCTTCATCTGTTTGGAGCAGATCCATCTATCTGCAGAAGCCAGTCCATGCACCAGGACTGGGACCCAATACACCAGCATAACTGCAGGAGTCAGTCCAAAGCAACCAGGATGGAGGTGTGGGTTTGGGTGTCAAAGCTGAGGTTTTCAATCAGCCTCATCGTTTGCAGTTCTCAGCTACCAATAAAATGAGATATACCATTGGTGTGCTAGCCCAGATGATTTACTTAATCAAATGTGAGAACCTCCATAGATAGTCACATTTCTTATTGCAACAAGATTAGAACCTAGCCAGCAGACAACAAAGAGAAAGAAGAAGAAAAGTAGAGACAATGGAAGATTGAAGAATAGTCTACCACCAGCAACCAAATATTATTTATAATACTTCAGATTACAATCATAACAGGAATCAAACTTTTACTTAGCTAATCCTAGCTAATTCTAACCGCAATAGAAAACTACTTCTAGTTACAATAGGAAAGTGTTAACAGCATGAATGGGGAGAACGATTGAATGATCTAAGTGATTATGTGCCCTTTATTTATAATAAGCAAAGAAAAAGTAAAAAAAATTACAAGTATGCCCACCCCCCATCCAGCAGACCCACATTAAATAGGGTCGGTGGATGGGGGAAAGGATAATGTGCCCCTGGCGGCACTTAGACACATATTCTAACACTCCCCTTCAAGTTGACGCATAGATATCACACATGCCCAACTTGATTAAACAAGGATGAAACACCTTCCCGACTAACTATTTAGTGAATAGATCAGCTAATTGATCACCAAACTTTACAAAGGGAATACAAAGCAAACCAACATGCAACTTCTCTTTAATGAAGTGTCTGTCAATCTCCACATGTTTGGTACGGTCATGTTGTACTGGATTTTGAGCAATATTGATAGTAGCCTTGCTATCACAGTAGAGTATCATAAGAAGACGAACATGTACACCAATATCATGCAACAACGTGCATAACCACAACAACTCACAAATCCCCTGTGCCATAGCATGAAATTATGCTTCACCACTGGACCTAGCCACCACATTCTGCTTCTTGTTGCGCCAAGTAACAAGATTTCCACCCACAAAGGTACAATAACCCGAGATGGACTTTCTGTTGGGTGAACCAGCCCAATCAGCATATGTACAGGCTTCAACCCTAAAATGATTATGAGGAGATAAAATGATTCATTTTCCTAGAGCTGACTGCAAGTATCTCAAGATACGTGTAACTGCCTCCATGTGGGAGGAATATTGATCATGCATAAACTGACTTACCAAGCTAATAGTCACAACAATATCAGGTTGTCTATGGGAAAGAGAGAGAGAGATCAATTTTCCAACCAACCATTGATAACGACCTTTGTCCACTGGTTCACCCTCCTTTTCCTTGAGCCTAGCATTAGCTTCCATAGGAGTATCAGAGGGATGACATCTCAACAATCCAATTTCAGATAACAGATCAAGGATGTACTTCCTTTAAGAAAGATGTCTTCAGAAGACCAAGCAACTTCAATCCCAAGAAAGTACATTAGTTTTCCAAGATCTTTTATCTCAAACTCTCGACCAAGAAAGCCCTTAATACGACCAATCTAAACACTGTAATTTCCTATTACCACAATGTTATCCACATAAACAATGGTCATAGTAACTCTATCACCAGACCTTTTCATGAACAATGTGTGGTCAGCATTACTTTGTATGTACCCCACAGAGATCATTGCCTTGTGAAACCTTCCAAACCATGCTTGAGGTGATTGTTTTAACACATAAAGAGCACGCTTCAATTTAGAGGCCTTGCCCTGAGTTCCCTCACTAGAGAATGCTAGTGGAATATCCATGTACACTTCCTCATCGAGCTCTTCATGGAGGAATTCATTCTTTACATCAAGTTATTGAAGATCCCATCCCAGATTTACAGTAAATGGGAGTAAAACTCAGACAGAAGTCAGCTTAGCAACCCGTGCAAATGTCTATTGGTAGTCGATTCCATATGTCTGAGTAAACCCTTTAGCCACCAACCTAGCTTTGTATTTGTCCACTGAGCCATCCAATTTTTGCTTTACCACGAACACTCATTTACACTCAAGTGGTCTCTTTCCAAGAGGAAGAGTCACAAGTTCTCATATATCATTCTTTTTTTCTTTTTTAGGGCTCCCATTTCTTCCAACTTCCACCATTGCTGCCTTCCATTTTCCATCTGCAAACGCTTCCTGCCAATTCTGGGGAACACGAACAGAAGAAAGAGAGGACACAAATGCATGATAGGAAGGAGAAAGGGAATCATAAGAGACATTATGGGTTATGGGGTGTTGCATACAAGTCCAAATATCTTTCCTAAGAGCAATAGGTTTCTCAATAGGAGTTGTACTTGATGACATGTTAGGCTTAGTAGGCTCTGGATCCAGAGCCAGAGAAGGGATGTGCAAAGGTGCTGTAGTAGCGGTGGTGATCTAAAGTTGCTTGTTTCTGATGTGACCCCCTTAGGATACACCTAAAGAGTGGAATTATCAACTGCCTCTGAAATTCTCCAATAGTACACTGGACAACAGTCATCTCTTCCTGAGCTGGAACATCAATCTCTGCCCCCTCACTCTCTTTCTGAATATCAAGATCTTCAAATGAGGATTGTGGATACACTGGTGGAGCAAGCAGATTTGGCAGATCTAAAGTCACCTCTTCACTATCAATACCAGACTCCCCCTGAAGAGGTGGCACGTAGCCAACAGACTCATGAAACACAACATCTATGATGACTATAGTACGCCAAGTAGGAGAATGGTAACACTTGTATTCTTTATGTGTAGGAGAATAACCCAAAAAGGTACACTTAATGCTACGAGGTTCCAATTTTCCTAGTGAGTGATGATCTCTAGCATAGCAAGCACACCTAAAAGTCTTCGAAGGAGCCAAAAAAGATTAATCTTCTGGTAGAACATCAACAGGATTCCCGAAATCAAGGACTCGAGTAGGCATGTGTTTGATCAAGTAGGCAACAGTGAAGATAGCATCACTCCGATACTGAGATGGGAACTGTCTGGCAAACATCATTGCTCGGGCAACGTCTAGTAAATGCCGGTTCTTACGTTCAGCCACTCAACTCCGAACTAGAGTACCAATACAACTAGTCTGATGTAAAATCCTATGATCAGCATGGTACTTCTAAAATTGCCCCCCCCTGTACTATGTTCCATTATTACGTCGATGAATCTTCAAATTAGCATTGAATAGTATTTGAATCATCTTATGGAAGCGCTGAAAACAACTGAACACCTCACTCCTGTGTTGCATCATATACACCCACATTGTGCATGAGTAACAATTAAAGACACCCCATATGTCAGAGTGAACCAAATGGAAAATTGAAGAAATTCTTTTATTTAATGGAAAATAATTGGAACAAGTTTGTTTAGCCAGAGTACAAGCTTCACAAAAAAAAAAAAAATTCATCCCTATTACATTGACTAATTGTGGAAATAAAAGAGATAATGTCCCAAGCATAGGGTGTCCTAACCACAATGCCATTGTTGTAAATCAAAGGAAACAGAGTGCAGAGTAGTAGTAGAAACCGCAGTCGTAGGGAGACAACCATCATCATGCAAATAGAGACTACCCTGCACCTTACCACATCCAATCTTCTTCCCTATTGCCAGATCTTGAAAAATGCAGTGGGAAGGAAAAAAAGTCGCTTAATAGTTTTAAGTCCCTAGTGAGGCTACTAGTAGATAACATGTTAGTAGTAACATTAGGATTATGTAAAACTGAATTTAATGTGATAGATGAGGAACACTGAATAGAATCCTTTCTAGAGACGGAAGATAGGGTGCCATCTGCAACCCTAACTTTCTCTCTTCCTGAGGTCGGTAAATGCTGATGAAAAAGGATGGAAGAACTAGTCATATGATCAATGGCACCGGAGTCAATGATCCACAGACTGGAGACTACTGATGCCTAGTGACAACCAAACAAAATACCTGAATAGGCAAAGTTGGAACCAGAAGGGGTTGAATTGGCAGGAGGTGATGAATTAAAAGCCTTGAGCATGTGCCTGAAAGCTAGGAGTTTCTCCTGAGAGAGGTCAATATTAATTGTAGACGATTTGTCAACAACTCCAACCTGATTAGCCTTGTTCTTGGATTTACCACGAGCACGCTTAGCTTCAAAATCAACTTGTTTCCCATGATGCTTTCAACATGTTGCTTTGGTATGGTATGTCTTGTTGCAGTGTTCACATTTCACCACCTCCTTAATAGTGTCACTAGTACGGGTTGCTCCCTCAGAAGTAGTAGAACCACTTTTGTAGGGCTGATTTCTCAGTAGTGGGAGGATGAAGCCTAGAGTTACGATGACACTCCTCCATATGAACCAAGGCAAATGATTGTTCTAGTGTGGGGAAGGAAGATCTGCTAAGTACTCGGATACGAATCTGATCATACTCAACATTCAAACCAGCCAAGAAGTCATACACCCTGATTTTATCCACATGTTTAGTATATGCAGTAATGTCTTCAACATTGGTAGGGTGATAATCTACAAAGTGATTAAGCACATACCACAGAGTGCGAAGTTTAACATGGTACTTGGACACAAATAGATCCTGTTCATTAGTGGTATGAACCTTCTTGCGAAGATCAAAACCTGAGCATCATTCCCTATTTGTGCATAGGTTTCCCCTGGAAGTAGCCCAAATCTGAGCAGCAATTTCTAACAACAAGAACCTCTAAAAATAACCGATCAATAGAATTTATGAGGAAAGACATTACTAGAGAGTCATTAGTGATCCATTGGTCCTAAGCAGTATCCTCTGAAGAGGGTTTCTATGATTTTCTTGTTATATGTCCAGTGAGACCATTGCTAGCAATGGTAAGATAGGTAGATCGGGGCCAGATTAGGTAAGTAGTTCCCTCTAATTTCACAAAGCTAGTACCGAAAGGCATGTATTCATTGCGACCTTACCCATTAGATCTAGAGGCTGCAATAGTTACTTCAAACATGATGGCACTAAAGAGAAATCAACAATGAGTGAGAGAAATACTAGATCTTCAAAACCAGTTGTCAGAAAGGGCCTATACTTGGATCGAACTACCCAGTAAGGGTAGTGAAGCACTCCTCCAAGTTATATCTAATTCTGATTAAGAATTGATGACATAGTCCAACTAGAGGAGAAACCCTAACTTTGGGAGAAGATAAGGACCACATGCACAAGCTTGGCAGATGGGGCCATAGGGATGGTCGATCTCCTCTATATGATCAGGAGGATCTCCTCCAAATATCATCCGATTTTGAGGAAGAAAACCCAAAAATCGATGGGATCAGGGATATGGAAGAAAACCCTAATTCTTGAGAAATCGCGGGTGAAAATGGGATTCAATCTTGTAAGTAGTGATGAGTCCTTCTAGGTTGTTGTACTTGCTCTTCAATAGTTGGAGATTTGTTCTTAGAAATAGGAAGAAACAAACTCCAAGAAAGGAAGAATAAAAATAGCAGAGAAAGGAAGAACTCTAATCGACTTGCAAGGTTTTGGGGTTTAAAACATTGAGGTAATGTGTAGCACAACAACTAGATTCATATGAGTCACCTCACTAGTATTGTCTTATGGGGAATTAGGGAGACAAAGGTAGGAGAGTATGGACACTTGTGAAGAAGATGGAGGATGAGAAGATAGGTTTTGCGATTATGGAAGAAGAGAAAAAGGGAAGGTTGAAAACCCTAGATCAGAAAATTATGCTTTAATACCATGTTAACAGCATGAATGGGGAGAATGCTTGACTGATCTAATTGATCACACAAACCCTTTATTTATAATAAGCAAAGAAAAAGTAAAAAATATAAGTATTCCTCCCCCCCATCCAGCCGACCAACATTATATAGGGTCGGTGGAGGGGGGAAAGGACTAATGTGACCCTATGGCACTTAAACACATATTCTAACAGAAATTCTAACTAACACTTAGCTTGGAACAAATCATCCCACAATATAGGACACTCATAAACCTCCAACCGATACATATACACTAACATTTATTAAGGACAAACCCAATACACACTTATTGATCCAACCAATAACATTAAAAGCAACATCCTCAGCCTCTAAATTAGTGAATCTCACCTTCAAAATAGGTCCAAGTCCAGTTGTGAGGAAAGCAATTCTGCTCTTGTAGAGTTGTAGTCCCCTTCCCTATATAGGGCTCAGACAAACTTTTAAGACCAAAACAAGACTATTCTTGATCAATCGTCAAGTCCCCAAAAGGTCCCAGGTTTCCAAGAGAACATCCATTGAAGTTAACGACCTAGTTCTGTTCACCCTAATCAGATAAGCGTGATTGCGGGTATGTGGGTGTGTTTGTGGGTGGCTGTGTATGAGAGAGAAGGTCGAAACAGCCTCTCAACATTCTCAGGGTAAGGCTGATGCAGATTAATTACCAAAATATGCTTGTTTTATTAGGAATAAGCCTAGAGTTGGGTTCCATACATGTTGGGCCATTGATCCCATGTGATTTAAGTGTAATAGACCACTTTTATGGGTCTAAAAGGGGGGCTCTAAGATTGAGTACGGGATTACTAGTTAGTTTCCATTTTCATTAGTTTCCTTTTTAGTTGGGCTTGATTTGAGTTATATTTGTTTCCTTAAGAGTCAAGTTATTAATTGAGTCAAGTAATTAGTAGTTAGTTTCCTTTTTCAACTAGTTTCTAATTTCAGTTTTTAGTAACTATTGTATTAGGAGAATATTTGGTTTCTTTTTTGAGGAACCTTCTATTTTGTAATTCCCTCCCCCATTAACATTATAAATAAATAAGAGGAGGCTCCTAAAAGCCTAGAATGATTTTGATAAAAAAAATTAATGGCTGTTGCTATTGTCTTCTTCATGAAGAGTTGTCTTGTGTTTGATCAAGGCTGAAGGAATTGGTGTTTGATCCAATTGACTCTTTGTGGCATGAAGTCCAAGAGGTCTCTTCAAGTATTCTTTCTTTCTTTTCAAGTGTTTTTTTCTTCTTCTTATTGTTACTATTCTTCTTCAGCCATCTCAGGTAAGTAATCTGAATTTTTCTGCAGAAATTTCTGGGTTAAGCTATCTGTTTCCTATTCTGTCGACCTAGTCTATTTGGAGTTCTGGCCACCCGATGGCTTTGAGGTTCTGGTCGAGTGTTACCCTTGCTGTATGGAAGACTCGATCCAATTTGTACAGTAATCTGACCAAGGGATTGTCTGATATATTAAATCTCTCTAATCTGGTCAATCTCTGTTCTAACTCACTTCTGTCCAGAATTCTGGTTCGATTGTTCCAGCTATTGATGTATTAAAATTGGTAGCTGTTGTTCATGGTTCAGCCTCTGTTATTGGACCACTAAGCCTCTGTTTTTCCTGGTCTCTATTCAGCTACAGAAATTCTGAAACTCTGAGATCGATAGGGCTGATGTGTTAATTGATTTCTATCTTCTAGTGCACTATAGTGACCAGAATGGTGGTCAACTAGTCTGGTTTATTTTCTGTTGATCTTTTGACATGAGGTTCATGTTTATAAGGTGGAGTGAACCTAGTTGATACCCTAGCTAATCCCTGTGATTTGTTTATGCTGATCTGACCAATAGCACTGTCTTGTTGAGGTCGATACATCACTGTTCCAGATCTGAAGTAAATTTAGTTGCTTGAATTGTTCTACTTCTGTCCTCTGGTTTGTCCTGCTGTTTATTGTAATCTGATTAGCTATATTAAGGTTTGGGTTGGTTATGGTTGTTCTTTGGTTTAAAAGTTACTACAGTTTTGGGTCTAGTTGGGTGTTCAATCTAGTCCTACATTAAAGGCTACATAATTCTCGCCCCTCCCCGGACCTTGTACATGAGGGAGCCTCGTGCACTGCGTATGCCCTTTTTTTCTATGAGAGAGATAGATCAAACTCAAAATTTGAAGATGAAAGGCCCACTTAAACTATAGTCTCCAACTAGCCCACAAGCCCTGAGTTTTGTTGTTCCTCACTCTCATGGTTCAAGGTTCTGTGAGATTTCGCCAAGTTAGGGCGTAACATTTCAGTTTCGCAAGGCCTCAAAGCAAAACGTCATGCGAAATACAAGTTTTCAACCAAAATTTCGGCGTTGTGCTGAAATTTTAATCTTATAAGCAGTTTCAACAAAATTTAGTTCAAACTATTCCAAACCTATGTTATAATTCAATGTTTCGCATGAAATGGGTCAAAATTTTGTCCCATTTCGTGAGTTCCACCAGGTTTCGACAGAAAACCTTGAGAACTCTATTCTTCTTGCTCTTTTGGCCAAATCACCGTTGTACAAGCTTGGAACCGGTGCTTCGGCAGTAAAGGAGCGCAATGAAAGCAACGATTTTCTGTTGTTGGAAGATTTGTGCAAGATCCAAAATTGGAGGTATATCACTTCTCCCAAAAAATAAATTTTGGAAAAAAATATGATAAATACTTGTGTAGATGCATAACTAAAATGGACTTGTTTTATTAAGAATAAGCTTTGAGTTGGTTATATATGTTCTGGACCTTTAGTTAAATGAGTTTCATTGCAAATGTAATAGGCCACTTTAATGAACCTATAATATAGGTAGAGGCTAGGCATACGGCATTTGATTGTAACTGAGGGTGCTAGATAGAGGGTATTTCTTATAATTTTGAGTTTGGAGAAGTTCCTATTTTCTTAAGGCCCCCACATTTCTGTCGAGCCCACTGATTTTACATGTTTCAGTGTGTAAAATTTGAATTTTACATTACTCCCGTTTAATTTTCTTAATATTCTCTGTTCATATAGTAGTTCTACCATCTATAACATTTCTCTGTTCCTGTTATTAGTTATACTATCTATTACATCTGAAATGATACATTTCCCCCTTAATTTCAACCTTCGTTAGTTCGTTCAATTCTGGAATGCTACATCAGTGAGAGCTATAAAATCAGTTTGCTGTACTGATGTTATCTTCTTCTCATAGTGTCTGTTACTGAAAGCCTGATCAGGGATCAAATCTGAATAGGCTGATTGATATGAAATCTAGTCCTGGCTAGTGTCGGCATATCTGTTTTTCTCTTCTCTCCTTGAGGTTAGGCCCATTACCCACATGTCTACCCACATGTCCCCGTCTCCATCACAATGCAGCCAGAAAACAACTCTTTAAAAGCAAGGAAAACCAACCAGAATTAGAAAATTCCCCGTATATTACTAAGTTTTTTAACATAATTTTATATACCTATAAAAATAAGAGAGTAAAAAAAGGGGCAGAGAGAGAGGGAATTTATAATTCACACATGCAAAAAGCAGAAATTTCCTCCATTTTAAATAAACAACAAAGCCTTGTCCCAACTTAATGGGATCTTTCCCTCCAACTCAATGATAGATGTGTTGCACATACAGGCTGATGTAGTTCTCTTAAAAGTTTCAGAATTTTCAACAAGAAAGAAGTAACAAAAATCCAATAAAGCATCACCTCATGATGTTTACGAGATGCTTGGTGTGCAGGCCACATGGATTCAGATTTCAGAGTGACATCACAAACCCTGCAGACAGGTTGATCATGCTCATTGTATCTACATGCAGAGGAGAGGGGAAAATTAGATATCCTTGAAATTATGTCCACATTCAATTTAAATCATATTATTATCTTCTCCATTTCTTTTCCCATCTTTAGTCACACTTAATCTCCTTTATACTAAGATATCGCTTCCAAACAATAAATGATATGAAGTTATATTACTGACTCTGAATTATATTCACGTCAGCAGATCATATAATATACTTAATAATCATAATGCATCTGTACATATGGGACAAGGCAATTAGTTTGAATGGACACCATTACCTATTTAATTAGTATATCATCTCAGATCTCCAATACGGTAAAAGGAAGTGAAACCATGACACAAACATAGTGGAACATATCCATCCTAAATCTCCAGCACATTTTATTTAGGGAGATTTTATATTTTTACCGCTACATATCGCCACTACTGTTTTCTCATTTGTACTAATGTCAACAAGTGGATTCACATCATCGATGTGCCTAACCACATCATCCGGATGGTTAAATTTTGGAAAGAGCAAATAAAAATAAGAAGGCATTTCCCAATTCCCACTTTCCACAAGAAGGTTTTATATCAGCACTAGGTTCAGGATGGAGCTTATTAGTTTCTTGATTAAGATGAAAGGTGTTTTCAAGAGAGCTCCCTTTTCCCCATGTGTTCCAGCAAATTCTCCTTTCACTATTTTCTCCATGGAGTGATGGAGCTGATAATAAAAAATTCTTTCATTTCTCTTTGTTCTCCAGTGATCTGTTTTTTAACTTCACTTTCCAGCAGCACCTAAACTCAGCGATCTAACGTTTAATAACACAATGGTAGGGCTTAATCACAGTTAGATAGAATATCAGGCCGTGGTGCCACACAATGGCTGTTGTGCTACCACTTGTTCATTTTTCATTTTTTCACAAGGAAAATGATGGTACTGAAGAAAGGAAGGGAAAATCTACTTTAAAGACCAACACGGAAATCCAACAACTTATAATGCCAAGTACAGGATTATATAATCATGGTACCAAATTTTTATTGTGGCGAAACATTTTGGCTTTGTGAAGGATAAAGTAAGGAATGAGCATATTAGAGCTAATTTAAGAGATGCCCTGATCAATGACAAGCTCTAAAAGACAGTCGTTTGAGGTGGTATGGCCATGTTGAACGACAGCCTAGGGATGCCCCTAGTAAGGAGAAGTGATCTGATTCCAATTGAAGAAGCTAAAAGAGCTAGGGGCAGACCTAAAATGACCATAGAAGAAGTAATGAGGAATGGCATGCACAATCTGGGTCTTGTCTCAAGTCCGACCTCCAATCGAGCCGATTGAAGGGCAAGGATCCATGTAGCCAACCCCATTTAGCTGAGATTTTCCTAACTTACCTACCTTGTCGAAAGCTTGAACCTTGTATATAATAAAAGAAAATTTCTACAAGTGGTAGTAATGTGACGTCAAACCGAAGAATAAATATCACACATAATCACTAGCTACTTGGAAGCTCAAAGCACCAAAACAAGAACTCACTACATCAAATAACTGGCTCAAAACTTTATAGATTCTCGTTAAATAGAAAGGGGAAAATGACCAAAAGAATCCACGTAAAAATAAAACATATCAACAAATTTAAAGAAGGATTGGTGCACTGCATTTCTTTGTGTTAGAATAAGTATTAGTATGCCGCAGGGGCACATTGGGTTTTTCCCCCTCCACCGACCCTAATTAGAGTGGGGTGACTGGATGGGGGTATAATTGTAAGCACTTTATTTGTTCTGTTTTGTACTCCTATCATGAATCTATCATGATTTTATATTATAAATAGGGTACTTGTGTGATCAGTTAAAGACACAAGAATTCTCCCATTCCTCCTCTTAACATGGTATTAGAGCCTAATTTCTTATCCAAGTTTTCAGTTTCTAAGCAGACCTTCACCTTCCCTTCCATTACAAAGGATATCGACCGGACTTGTGGCCTCATCTGCCAAGTCTCTGTATCAAATCTCCCATCTTCTTTGATAATTAGGGTTTTCTTCTAAAACCGTAATTTGCTTATCTCAACAATTCTTCATCAAGCCTGATATTATTTGGAGTATCTCACTACCCTTACCGGGCAATTCAATCCAAGTATAGACCCTTTCTGACGGTTGATTTTGAAGATTTGGTATTTCCCTTTACCATTGTCAATTTTTTTACTAGTTCAATCATGTCTGAAGTAAATACTGTGACCTCTGGGTCTGATTGACAAAGTCGCAATGACTACATGCCCTTTGGGACTAGCTCTGTGAAATTGGACAGAACTAATTACTTCGTCTGGTCCAAATCTACATATCTTACCATTGTTGGTAGAGGTCTCACTAGACACATTACAGGGAAATTGAAGAAACCCTCTGATGAGGGTACCCCTCAAGATAAATGGGTCACTAATGACTCCTTGGTAATGTCTTACTTGATTGGTTATATTCATTAATCTATTTCTCGAGGATTTTTGCTATTAGATATTGTTTCTCAGATTTGGGCTACTACCAAGGAAACTTATGGGCAATTAGGGAATGATGCTCAAATATTTGAACTTCGCAAGAAGGTTTGTACCACTATCCAGCAGGAACTCTCTGTGTCCAAACATTATGCAGAACTTCGAGCTCTATGGTATGAACTTGACCATTATGCAGATTATCATCCCAAAAATTTTGAAGACAGTACTACAAACACCAAACATGTGGACAAAATTAGGGTGTATGATTTCTTGGCATGCTTGAATATCGAGTATGATCATATTCATGTTTAGATACTTAGCGAATCTCCCTTCCCTACTCAGGAACAATCCTTTGTTATGGTTTATACAGAGGAATGTCGCCGTATCTCTATACTACATACTCCTACTACTGAAAAATCAGCTCTATAGACTAGATGCACTATTACCTCTGAATGAGCAAATTGAACTGGTGATTCTACCAAGAAGATTGTTAAATGTGAACACTACCCCAAACCATAGCATACCAAAGCCAACTGTTGGAAACTCTATGGAAAACCTACTGACTTTGAGACAAAGTATGCTCAGGTTCGATCCAAAACTACAGCCCATCAGGCTGAGACTGTGTATACTCCCCTGCAACTGATATTGGACTCTCCCAAGAGAAACTCCAGGCTTTCAAATGTATGCTTAAGGCTTCCAATTCTTCAACTGTTGCCAATCCAGTCCCTTCAGGTTCCAATTTTGCTCGCTCAAGTGTTTTATTTGGTGGTCATTGTGCATCAGTCGTCTCCACTACCTGGATCCTTGACTCCTGTTCCACTGATCACATGACCGGTTCCTCTAGTTTATTTCACTAGTATTCACCCACCTCAGGCAAAGATAAAGTTAGTGTAGCAGATGGCACCCCATCATCTGCCTTCAGAAAGGATTCTATTAAGTGTTCTTCTTCTATACCTCTGTCTTCAATTTTACATATCCCTAATTTTACTACTAATTTGCTCTCCATTAGTAGTTTTACTAAGGACCTAAATTGTAAAGTAACATTTTTTCCTTCCCATTGCATATTTCAAGATCTAGTAACGAGGAAGCATAGTTGTCAAGGCATCGCCTAGGCGACGACTAGGCGTCCAGGCGGTTTGCCTGGGGCTAGGCGACAGCCGTCTTGTTGCACTGCATATCGCCTTGTGTTTCGGCACTTATTTATGCCAAATATCATTCAAGTAAATGAAATAATATTTTTTTATTTCATTTACTTAAGATATTATTCATAAATAAGCAAATACCCCTATTTGAATCCAATAAAAATAGTTTAAAAATCAAATTCCAAAAGGATAAAAAGTCAACCCCCCAATCCAAGAACAAAAACTGGATTTTTAAATGTTGGGGTTTTTCTCAATTATCAAAATTTTATAAATTCTATCATGTTAAAACATTGTTAAAAACCAAAAGTCCGGTAAAATAATATTTTGTTTTGATATTCATAAAATTATTTTCATTCAGACGATTTTAATAGTATTCGCACACTTAAAAATAAGTTTGACTGAAGCATAACTTTGTCATTGCAACTCAGATTTAAGTAATCTTAGACTTGTTAGAAAGTTGGTTTTATGTTATAAATAATACAAAAAGTTTCATGTAAAAATAAAATCATTTGACTAGTCAAACTTATTATAGAATAAGAGCATTTCTCTAAATGTTGATTTTTTATAACTTAATATGACTTGATGTTATTTTTTTATGATTTGATGTGGCTAAATATTGATTTTTAATGACTTGATGTGGCTTAATCTTGATTTTTTATGATACAAGATATATATATATATATATAACTTACTAAATAATGTTAGAAAATAGGAAAAATAAAAAATAACACTTGTTCGCCTTAAGGCGGTGCCTTCTCGCCTAAGCGCTTAGACAACCCTCCACCGCCTTGGTTCGTCTTGGCGCCGTGACAACTATGCAGGGAAAACAATTGGATGTGGTAAGGTGCAAGGTGGTCTGTATTTGCTTGATGATGGTTGTCTCCCTACTGCTACAGCATCAACAACTCGTCATTAGCTACACTCTGCTTCTTCTGAATTGACTCAATGGCACTGTCACCACCAATTGGGACCTTATCTTTTTTATTTCCGCATTTAGTTAAATCATGTACTAAATGAACTCTTTTGTGAGGCCTGTACTCTGGCTAAACAGACTCGTTCCAGTTATTTGCCTTTAAATAAAAGAAGCTCTTCTATTTTTCATTTGGTTCACTCTGATTGCCGGACATCTATTTCTAGGAAAAGGTGGTCTGTGTCCTTTATTGAGTGTCACTCTACAACTACTTAAATTTACGTGATGCAGCATAAAAGTGAAGTGTTCGGTTGTTTTCAGCGGTTCCATAAAATGATTTAGACTCAGTTCAATGCAACTCTGAAAATTCTACGTACTAATAATGGAAAAGAGTACATGGACGGTCAGTTTAAAAATACCTAGTTGATCATGGGATTCTTCACCAAGCAACCTGTGTTGACACTCCTGCTCAAAATGAGGTGGCTGAACGTAAGAATAGGCACTTGCTGGATATTGCTCGAGCCATGATGTTTGCTAGACAGGTTCTATCTCAATATTAGAGTGATGTTGTCCTCACAGCAGCCTACCTAATCAATCATATGCCAACTCGTGTCCTCAACTCTCGAACTCCTGTTGAGGTTCTTTAATGGACTACACCCTTCCTGGTTCCTCCAAAGACTTTTGAGTGTGCCTACTATGCTAGGGATCAACATTCACTAGGAAAATTGGAACCTCGAAGTACGAAGTATATCTTTCTCTGTTACTCTCCTACACAAAAAGGATACAAGTGTTACCATCCTCCTACCCGGTGTACAATAGTAACAATGGATGTTATGTTTTATGAATCTGTTAGTTACTACTCATCATAACCTCTTCAGGAGTCTGGAGTTACTACTGAAGAAGAGGTGACTCTGAATCTGCTTGCTCCACTAGTATACCCACCATCATCACCTCAAGACCCTCAGGCTCCACAAGGTGAAAGGGTAGAACCTATTGTTCCAACTCAGGGGGAGCTGACTCCAGTTCAAAGAACCATTGGTGAATTCCAGAGACAAATTGATGACTCTACTCTTCAAGTTTATAGTAGGGGACACACAAAAAATAAGCAACTTCAGGCCATCACCACTACTACAGCACCTTTACACATCCCTTTGCCAGCCCTGGATCCAGAACCGATTGAGCCTCATACTTCAAGTATAATCTCTCCCTCTGATCAACCTATTGCCCCCAGAAATGGCACTAGGACATGTACTCAACACCCTAAATCTCATGTTGTTTCATATGATTCCCTTTCTCCCTCCTATCGTGCCCTTGTGTCTACTCTTTCATCTACTTGTGTCCCTAAGAATTGTCAGGAAGCTCTTATAGAAAAAAAATGGAAGGCCGCAATGGAGGAAGAAATGGATGCCTTAAAAAGGAATGATACATGGGAATTTGTGACTCTTCCACTTGGGAAGAGACTTGTTGGTTGTAAGTAGGTGTTTGGGGTAAAACAGAAGATCGATGGTTCTGTTGACAGATACAAGGCAAGGCTTGTAGCTAAAGGGTTCACTTAGACTTATGGAATCAACTACCAGGAGACATTTGCACCAGTTGCCAAGTTGACCTCTATGCGAGTGTTACTCTCATGTGCTATGAACTTAGGATGGGAACTCCAACAACTTGATGTAAAGAATACTTTCCTCCATAGAGAGCTCAATGAGGAAGTTTATATGAAAATTCCACCAGGTTTCTTTAGCACAAGAACTCAAGGCAAGGTCTGTAAGTTGAAGCGTGCTCTCTATGGTTTGAAGCAGTCACCTAGAACGTGGTTTGGAAGATTTCACAAAGCTATGACATATGCGGGTTATAAACAGAGTAATGTTGACCACACATTGTTCATAAATAGGTCTGGTGAAAAAGTTAATATACTCATAGTCTATGTGGATGATATCGTGGTAATAAGAAATGATAGCACTAAGATTGATCATCTCAAGGGTTTTCTGGGCAAAGAATTTGAGATGAAGGATCTTGAAAAGTTAAGGTACTTTCTTGGAATTGAAGTTGTAGGTCCTCAAAATGCATCTTCTCTCTCAAATGAAGTACATCCTTGATCTGCAGTCCGAGACAGGTATGTTGGGTTGTCATCCTTCTGATATTCCTATGGAAGCTAGCAGCCGGATCAAGGAAGAGGGTGAACCGGTTGACAAAGGCTGCTACCAACGGTTGGTAGGAAAACTAATATATCTCTCACATACACGACCTAACATTGCTATGTCTGTAAATTTGGTTAGTCAGTTTATGCATGATCCCTATTCCTATCATATGGAAGTTGTTATGCATATCTTACGATACTTAAAGTCAGCTCTAGGGAAAGGGATCCTCTTATCTCCTCATGATCACCTCCGAGTTAAAGCTTATACAAATGCTGATTGGGTTGGCTCACCTGATAGAAAGTTTTATCTCCAGTTATTGTACCTTTCTAGGAGGAAATCTTGTCACTTGGCACAGCAAGAAGTAGAATATGGTGGCTATATCTAGTGCTGAAGTAGAATTTCGTGCCATCGCACAGGGGATTTGTGAGTTACTATGGTTGTGTACACTATTGGATGATATTGGTGTACATGTTCGTCTTCCTATGATGTTTTAAAGTGATAATAAGGTTGTTATCAGTATTTCTCATATTCCAGTACAGCATGACCAAACCAAACACGTGGAGATTGATAGACACTTCATCAAAGAGAAGTTGGATGTTGGTTTGATTTGTGTTCTTTTTGTGAAGTCTGATGATAAACTAGCTGATACATTCACTAAAGGATTGGTTGGAAAGTTGTTTCATCCTAGTTTAGTCAAGTTGGGTACGTGTGACATCTATACACCAACTTGAGGGGGAGTGTGAGATTTTTAGAATAAGGATTAGTGTCCCGCAGGGGCACATTGGATTTTTCCCCCTCCACCAACACTACTTAGAGTGGGGGTGGCTAGATGGGAGTATAATTGTAAACACTTTATTTGCTCTTTTTTATACCTCTATCATGACTCTATCAGGATTTTATATCATAAATAAGGGACTTGGTGATCAGTTAAAGACACACAAGCATTCTCCCATTCGGTTTTTCCCCCCTTCACCGACCCTAATTAGATTGGGGTGGCT
This sequence comes from Macadamia integrifolia, assembly GCF_013358625.1. NCBI lineage: Eukaryota > Viridiplantae > Streptophyta > Magnoliopsida > Proteales > Proteaceae > Macadamia > Macadamia integrifolia. Next base: position 13,543 of record NW_024868616.1, on the reverse strand, counting down.
GGATGGGTGTATAATTGTAAACACTTTTATTTGTTCTGTTTTGTACTCCTGTCATGACTCTATCTTGATTTTATATTATAAATAAGGGATTTATGTGATCAGTAAAAAACACACAAGCATTCTCTCATTCTTCCGGTTAACAATATGTGTACTAGCTCCAAAGTCTATACTAACTACTAAAAATATTTTTTCTTATATTTCCTACTCACTTTTTTCCTCCCTTGCAGAGATTACTTCATCATGGACAACTGAAATGGAAAATCAAGACCATCCATATAATTCTTTTTTCTGTAACAGTACCATAAAAGGCCTTGAATTTTTTCGTTTTATATTTGTGCTCAAATTAACGATACTGGACCATTGGCTAACTGCAGAAACATGCAACACAAATGTTGCATTGCATGCTAAACAGCTACATAGGTAAAAATATTGAGTGAAACTCAAGCATACTTTATTATCTGGCTGAAAATGCATAGTTGCATCAATACGATGTCAGATTCCCAATGATCATAAATACAAGGAGAGATGTTCTTCATGTCCCCTAATTATAATTTTTCTCAGGATTACTTACAATTTAACATTACGACAAAATCCAATTTTACCTCACGACAAAATCCAATTTTACCTCACAAGAGGAGAATCAATGTGTTTCTCATGTTTTTGTGCAGCAGCTTCTTTCAATTTAGCACGATACAAGGCCTTCTTCTTGGCTTGAGCATCCATCGTTATTGGAGGGACCAATATCAGGACAAGTCAATCAAGAACAAACCCAACTTCTCTGATAAACAATCTGAAACCACATAAGATATTTCAGAACATTGTCTAAGAAACTCAGTCATATAACAGATCAGATGCAAGACACCAACAAAACATTCCTCCTCCAATCTTCATCTATACCTTTAAACATGAGGGAAAAAAGAAAGTAATATACCACAACCAACATGAATGCAGGATACAAAAGTTAGGAAGAAAAATCTATGATTGAATAGTTTGAAACAAGTTCTATCCCCTCTCTACTTTGTTCAAGTTTCATCAGGCTCAGTTCTTCCGTTCTCCTTCTCTAAGGTTAACAAGATACCAGCTAAGTGCAGAACAAAAATAGCAAATCAAACAAAACTATGATTCAGAGACGATTCAATCCTTTCTCTGCTCTAAAAGAAAACTAAAAGAAGAAGAAAACACTGATGCAAGTCAACCAGCTACTGTGAAAACTTCAAAAATGGGCATTGATAGAGCAAATAGGTAATGGGGGCAAGAATAAGATTTATCAGAAGGAAAAAGCATTTCAGATCAACGTTCTCCAATGTTCAATAATCAAACTTAATCCCTAATAGAATTAGTGTTTCAAAAGCAGACCTGCCGTAGAGAGATTCAAGCCACATAAAATAAAGCATATAAAGGAGCAAACAGACCTTAAAATGGCATAAAACAGGAACCAAAGGGCTCTGATCAACAACCAGAGAGAGAGAGAGAGAGGACAATGAGCTCGTAATATGATGGCCAATAGCATTGTTGGAAAAAACCAGGTTTCTGATTTAACTCGGCCTCCTCAAAACCTGGGGGTTCGGGCGAGTTAATCCTGGTCAGGAAGAATCATATTTTTGTAGGCAGAAGAAGGATTTTTTTTTTTGGTGTGTGTGTGTGTTTGGTAAAGGAATAATTCAATTTCACTATACAGAGGTTACATAGGCTCTGTATTGTAACGATTCTGTTTTTTAAACTTGATTTTGGGTCTGGCACACTTTTTTGCATTTCTGTGTTTTTGGAGTGATTCTATGTCTTAAAAGTTGTATGGTAACGTTTTTGTAACCTAGAAAAAGCAGAAACCTGTATGGTTCACACTAAACAGAATCATTTATGTTAGTAACCAATATTTACATAAAATGCCATCTACACCATGAGTGCCAAAGTTGCGATTTCTTAATACAATGGTCAATGATTTTTTAATAAAATTTAAGTTATGAAAACCATTATTTCACAAATATCTAGAGTTAATATGAAGACCTAAGAAGTATGCATACATTTTACCAAAAAAAAGAGAAGTATGCATACACGAAACAATATAAGTGGAGCTATACAAAGGAAAAAAAATCTTGAACCAATGAAATTATTTGGTACTCCATCCAAGTAAAGAAGGCATCAACTCTATAGTTTCACTTGATGCCAGAATCTTCCAACCAAGTTGATTAGTTCACTTCAGGATCTTCCCTTGGCTCCCATTTCAACTCTTACCCAGTTATTGCCATCATGATTTTGCTTAGACCAACCTTCAGTAATCAGCAATACTGAACCATAGATCCCTCAATCATAATATATCAAAAGCAAGAAATAAAAGGTCTACGGGCTTGTGAAGTACAGAACTATAGATTTGATTTGGATATTAAAAATTGAACAAAAGCAGACAAGTGAAATACCATCCAAATTAACATGATGAATCATCACGTTCACCACAGTTACTGGTGCTACAACATCACATCGGTTGCCCATTATAATAGGAAATACTCTGCTGAAAACTTAAAGAATGGAAAATGAAGCAGCAAGGGAGCTATTGACTTGATCTTGTTATTGTTGCGAAAGGGGGACATCTGGGATTGGAGCTGAAGCAGCAAGGGTGTTAGTAAAGAGAGAGGTAAGGCTTGTAATTCCAGCAAGAGATGTAAGGAAAGCAGCTGAAATTAAGGAGAGTGTAAAAGCTTAAAAACGTGGATGGTTATAAAACAAAAGCTGCTTACAGATTGTAGAATGAAAGCGGCCTTTTGGATCTCAAAATCACAGAACGGAATATACAAAAGGAATAAAATGCTTACAATAAAAATAATTTATCAAAAAATGAACTGCAATTTCATGCGAGACCTCCTAGTTTTCGAATCTCTGGATATCGGCAGAAAAGTGACGACAACAAAAGATAGAGGACAACAACGATTTGTTCTGTAACAAAATTCAACCGATAGTCCATCACAGAGCTTACTACCAAAGCTAGTCCAAAAGTTTTCATGAGAAAACCCTCCACCATAATTCAGGATAATGAGAAGAAACAGAAGAGAGTAAAAGACCTAGAATCCAAAACGGAAAACAAAAACAGAGACAACAAACACATCAGACATATCAAACTGAAATGAAAAAAACCACAACCACCAACAACTGGCCTGAGAAATGATGAAACTGAACACCACAGAGTCAAGCTTTAGGTTTCCGTCGAGAAACTTGCAACTTAAGAACGATGTTTCTTCAGAAATCCGACGCTCCTCGTCTCTGCTCTTGCGAAGAAGAAGAAGAAGCAAATGATAGACATATTTCTCCGTCCTGGGAACAAGAAAACGCAATTAAGGGCAAAAACGGAACGTTATCAAATCAGAACCTGTTTCGAAACATTTTTTACAAATATAGTACCACTAAAAACCCAATAATATCATTAGATGTTAAAAAGAGAAAGTGTTTGGTTGTCTCTTTTTAGGTTTAAATAATTGTAAGATTTATCAGGTACAATAGTTTTTTTTTTTTTTTTCTCAAATTCGTTTTTAGAAATGTCGAAACAAGTCATACTTGTTTTTTCAAAGTCGTTTATAGAACTGTAAATATACATAAATTTTGATTTATATTTATAGAAATGGGTAAAACAGAACAACTTTTCAAAATGTTTCTCAATTTCTGTAAACAAGAAAATGTAGAAAACGACAGAAATAGAATATTGTCAAACGGTGCGATACATTTTTGTTTCTGGAAACATGAAAAGCCGTTTCTGTTGTTTCTAGACACAGAAATAGCAGAAATGATATCAAACGGTGGCCCAATAGTATCATCGGATGCCCAAAAGGGAGAGAGGGTTCGGTTGTCTCTTTTTAGGTTTAAGTAGTTGAGAGATTTGTCGGGCACAATAGCCTCTTTTTTTTTCTCTCTCAAATTCATTTATAGAAACGATGCGTCAAAGTCGTTTCTATAATTAATTTATGTTCCTAAAAACGCGAAACGGAACAACTTTATCAAACGTTTTCTAAACTGTTTCTTCATTTCTAGAAACAAGAAAACACATAAAAATGCTAGAAACGAAACGTTATCAAATAGTGTATGGGCTTACCAAACAGTTTTTACCGCATTTATGTTCCAAAAAAATGAAAAAACAATAGAATCCATTTTTTAGAACGTTACAGTACAGAGCCTTATAGTGCAATTTAAACTCCCACTTGGATTTGGCTTCTCTTCAATTTTTAGACACCATTTGATAATGTTCCGTTCTGCCGTTTCTGCGTTTTCTTGTTCCCATAAAAGGAATCTAATTCTTTTGTGCACGTGATACTTGTACATTCCAAAATCTAGTGGTTGTGGGGTAGAGAGGCATTTGAAAGGTTAAAATGAGTTCGAATTCCAAGGAGCTTCTACAATCGTTGAATTTTGAAATGTGCAACTGTGTGTGCACATGTGGCGTGTATAGAGAATGAGGCAAGAATTGGGCGATTAAGAATTGAAGATGAGCCATATCCCCCCACCTCAGCCCCTCTATTCTCACTTTGCTTTCGTACCCAACCTCGGGAAGAAAGTGAAGCGTAATTTCTTGGAGGGAAGATCAACCACAATAATGGTGAGAGAGATACATGAATGAGAAATTAAATAGAGAGCATATTACGGGTCAGTATGCGATGCTTCTATTTCAAACAATTGTTTATGGGTCAGCAACAAGTTTTTCTTTTTCTCTATATTTTGTTGGAGCAACCAACAAATATTGTTGTATGGTAAACTTGAAAAAAAAATGTTTATAATGTCATAGAAAAATAGAAGCACTCAAGCACATATGGGATACCATATTAACGAATCTATTATTCTTTTGTTTTTGCTGAATTACATAAAATAAATATGCCTTGAAGTTGCATTGAAGGTGATGTGGTTGAGGTGGTGGTGGTGGCAATGGGAATGGGATGGTGGTGACAGTGGCAGTAGTGGTGGCGGCAATGAACATACATTCCTAAAGTGAAAATTTCCATCCATTCCCTGATATTTCATTTAGAGTCAACATTTCATTCGGTCAACCCTTAGGGTGCGCCAAGTGTTGGGGCCTGAGGGTATACGGCCAGGTGCTCCAGCCATCGTTATGTGCTAAGTGCCCACCTGCACTGTGTTGGAGAGGACCTCCGTCCTTCCAAACCCTCGTAGAAATGCAAATTTCTTACTATACTTTTCTTTGCCAAAGTTCTTTTTTTTCTTTTTTTTGAATAAATAATTCATTACCAAGATATGACAAATAATATATAAAGGAAAAGGGGAGGCCTAGGCCAACCAAACCTAAAAAAACGCAATAGAATAAAAACAAGAGCATGCTCACAAGAACAACAAAAGACCAAAATTAAAGACCTCACGGCCAACAAAAGGGGGAAGGGCTAACCAGGAAGCTATCCAGATTCCAGGGGGATGATCAACGTGAAGGTTTTAAGAAGTGATGATGTGGGAGTTTCTAGAGGTGGTCGGGACTTCCAAAACCTGAAATTTTCCATTTACATCTTTGTGATTAGTTTCAGTTTGAATTGACTGTTGTCACCCACTGCATAACTTGATATAGAACTGGTCCCCAACCACGATCCTCACAACCCTCGACAGAGCAAATTCTTCCCCGACTCACCGTTGAAGGAGCAGCACGTCTTCCCCAAGAGCAGTCGGTCTTCCTCCAGTATGTACACCTCTCTCTCTCTCTCGTGTTCCCTGAAGTAAGATTGGATTTCAAAAGGGAAGCGTCTTCCTGATTTCTCCGGTCGGAATTACCGTTTCAAACAAAGCCTTAGATTTCGCTATCGGGTTCCCCGGTTTTGGCCTGAACTCAATGATTCTTCTGTTACTGGGACCTTCTTCTCCAAACCAACATTGGGTACCCCCTTTGTCTCCTAATCTACCTTCTCATCTCATCATCTGTCTATCCGCCATCTTCTCCATTTTTCACATTAGTTTACTGTCTCATTGCATGGATGGTTGAAGCTCGAATATTCAGTTTAGCTGAACCTGGAAGATTTGGTCTCGTAGGAAGGATGACCTTACATATCCTTGTATAGACATGAGCATATCTTGGTTAGTTCCCCAGTTTTGCCTGCTTGGGTTTATGGAAGGACTTAGAGATGGTGTCCTACAACAGTCCTTCTATGACCATGTTTGTGCACCTGAGAGGTCTGACAGTCTGACTGCAAGCGACCCAGTTCAAATTTGATTCGAAAAAAACCCTTAAATCTAATGGCTCTCTTTTTTACGTGGAGATTGTTGGTGTATGATGTCTTGTATTCCGTCGCAGTTTAATCCAGGGAGTACTGGTGCAGCACCTAGACAGCCAGGACGGCGGTCCCGCTAGCCGGTTAGCGGGCCGTGGGGGTTGCAAGGGGGCAGGAGGCCCCCCTGCACAGCAGGGGGTGTAGGGGGGCGCAGCCCCCGCTCGAATTTTTTATTTAAGGGCAATTGTAGTTTAATCCGGATTAGGGTGGCAATTGTAGTTTAATCCGGATTAGGGTTTTTCCGCTATATATTTGTAGCGAGGGTTTCTTTCTCAGTAATGCAAGCAATACGGAGAGGTGTGAGGAAGAGCATTGTAACCCTATTCTCCATTGATAGCGAAGCAGGATCTCATCTCATCGGGGACGTAGGAAACCTTGCCGAATCTCGTAAAATCTGTGTGCATTGTTTGTTTTGTTCTTCCATTATCTTCTGCATCATTTTAGGGTTGCGTTTCTACAAATTGGTATCAGAGCTCTAGGTTTCCGTTTTCTAGGGTTTACTATCACGATGGCAGGGAAGGGATCGAATGTCAAGTATGACATTGAGAGGTTTAATGGGAAGAACAATTTCACCCTCTGGCGTCAAAGGATGAAGGATCTTCTGATACAACAAGGTTTGGCGAAAACGTTGTTGGGGAAGTCGAAGAAACCTGAAAAAATTACTGACGAAGATTGGGAAGAGATGGAGGAAAAGGCGGTAAGTGCTATTCGATTAAATCTTTCTGATGATGCCCTACAATATGTTGTGGGTATCGATTCTGCACCGCAGTTATGGGCGAAACTTGAAAGCATCTACATGACGAAGTCCTTAACGAACAAGTTGTTCGTGAAGAAGCAATTGTACTCTCTACAGATGGAGGAAGACACGGATATATTAGAGCATCTTAACATGTTCAATCAGATCGTAAGTAAACTTGCAAACCTGGAGGTTAAGATCGAGGATGAAGACAAGGCGTTACTATTGCTGTCGTCGCTCCCAGAATCATATGATAATCTAGTAACGACTCTCTTGTATGGGAAGGAAACCCTTGAGATGGATGAAGCCGCAGCTGCCCTCATGTCCAATGATACAAGGAAGAAGGCCAGTAGTACGAAATCTCAAGGAGAAGGTTTTTTCGGAGGTGACAAGGAGCAGGAAAGAGGGAGATCAAATCAGAAGGGATCTGGGAAGAGTCGATCGAAATCAAAAGGGGCAAAGACAAAGGTCTCTTGTTACTATTGTAAGAAGGAAGGTCATATGAAAAGAGAGTGCTTGAAGAGGAAGGCGGACTTAAAGAAGAAAGGTGTAGATAAAGCATCTGAGGAAGCTAGCGTGGCTGACAGTTCAGATGGAGATGATGGAGATGTACTCTCTATATCATCAGGTAAGAATCAACCTTCTGATTCTTGGATTTTAGATTCTGGATGTTCATATCACATGTGTCTCATAAGGATTGGTTTGATACATATCAACCATATAATGGTGGGTTTGTCCTAATGGGGAATGATGCCGTATGCAAGACCATTGGGATAGGCACTATCAAAATCAAGATGTTTGATGGGATAGTAAGAACTTTAGCAGATGTGAGACATGTACCAGAATTAAGGAAAAACTTAATATCTTTGGGGGCACTTGACTCAAATGGCTGCAAGTACATAGCAGAAGGTGGAGTTCTCAAAGTTATTAAGGGTGTAATGGTTGTCATGAAGGGACAGCTAGCAGGAAACCTATACAGACTCATAGGGAGCACAGTTATAGGTGGAGCATCTGTGACTACAGATGCAGTATTTGATACAGATGATACCTATCTGTGGCATATGCGGTTAGGGCATATGGGAGAAAGAGGATTGATGGAGCTTCATAAAAGGAAAATGTTGAAGGGAGTAAAAACTTGTAAATTGAACTTCTGCAAGTATTGTGTGTTCGGAAAACAGTGCAAGGTTAGCTTCAAAACTGCAAAACATAAGAGTAAAGGGGTGCTTGATTATGTACACAGCGATGTATGGGGTCCTTCAACAACAAAATCTAAAGGTGGGGCAGAATACTTCGTGACCTTTGTTGATGATTACTCAAGGAAAGTCTGGATCTACTTCATGAAGCATAAAAGTGAGGTGTTCACCAAATTTAAGGAATGGAAGGCTGAGGTAGAAAGGAAGACATGAAAGAAAATTAAATACTTGAGAACAGACAATGGAGGAGAGTACACATACAAGCCATTTTTAGAATTGTGCAAAGCTGAAGGGATTACACGTCACTTCACAGTTCCAAAGACACCACAACAAAATGGTGTAGCTGAAAGGATGAACAGAACACTTCTAGAAAGAGCTCGGAGTATGAGGCTGAATGCAGGGTTGAGCAAGAGATTTTGGGCAGAAGCAGTGAACATGGCATGTTTCCTCATCAATAGGTCTCCATCAAAGGCGATTGATTGTAAAATTCCTGAAGAGGTATGGACAGAAAAACCAGTAGATTATTCTATTCTAAAAATATTTGGTTGTCCAGCCTATGCGCATGTTGAGAGTGAGCAGCGTTCCAAGTTAGACTCAAAGTCTAAGAAATGTATCTTTCTTGGTTTTAAGAAAGGTGTAAAGGGATTCAAGTTGTGGGATCCAAGTTCACAGAAAGTTGTGGTTAGCAGAGATGTTGTGTTTGATGAGTCTCATATAATGAAGTCAAATTACAATTCACAAGCAGTTGATGAAAATAAAGAAGGTTCTACTGTGCAGGTGGAGTTAGGTGAGTTAGAAACAACAAGAGAGAATGAGTCATCAAGTGACTTACCAGGACAACAGGAAGCAGTAGAAGTTCCCTATACTGTGGCAAAGGGTAAAGGGAAGCGTACTCACAAAGCACCTATGAGATACGGGTTTGAGGACATAGTTGCCTATGCCCTCACTGTAGGTACAGGTGATCCATCTTCCTACCATGATGCTATGAGTGATGCACAACATGATAAATGGATGATAGCTATGATGGAGGAAATGGAATCTCTACAGAAGAACAAGACTTGGGAGATTGTGGAAAAACCCAAGGGAAGAAAAATCATTGGGTGTAAATGGGTCTTTCGTAAGAAAGAGGCAGCATCTGAGAAGGAGCGTGAAAGGTATAAGGCCAGACTTGTAGCCAAGGGCTATGCACAGAAGGAGGGGATAGACTACAATGAAATATTTTATCCGGTGGTGAAACACACTTCGATCAGGGTACTACTTGCTTTGGTGGCCATGTATGATTTAGAGCTTGAACAACTTGATGTGAAAACTGCATTTCTTCATGGTGACTTGGAGGAACAGATTTACATGGAGCAGCCTGAAGGTTTCAAGGTGCAGGGAAAGGAAGACCATGTTTGTCTGCTTAAGAGGTCGCTTTATGGCCTTAAGCAATCTCCTAGGCAGTGGTACAAGCGCTTTGATTCTCACATGATGAAGATTGGCTACACAAGAAGTGAGTATGATAGTTGTGTTTATTATAAAGTGTCAAGTGATAATTCCATTATTTTGTTGATGCTTTATGTTGATGACATGCTCATTGCTACAAAGAACAAATATGATATAGTTTCTTTGAAGTCTTTGTTGAGTGCTGAATTTGAGATGAAGGATCTTGGTGCCGCTAAGAAGATCCTTGGCATGGAAATCCTTAGAGATAGAAATGCAGGTAAACTTTGGGTAACTCAGAAGAGGTATATTGAAAAGGTGCTAGAGCGTTTCAATATGGAAAAGGCCAAGCCGGTTAGCACTCCGTTAGCTGGCCACTTCAAGTTATCTGAAAGGGAATGCCCTACAACACATGAGGAGGTGGAGCAGATGTCTCAAGTCCCTTATGCTAGCGCAGTTGGGAGTCTCATGTATGCTATGGTTTGTAGCAGGCCAGATTTGTCTCATGCAGTCAGTGTTGTTAGCAGATACATGAGTAATCCAGGGAAGGAGCATTGGATCGCAATTAAGTGGATCTTCAGATATTTGAGCAAGACTAAAGATATAGGTGTTATGTTCAGTGGCAAGGGAAGTTCTACAGAATTGGCAGGTTATGTTGATTCTGACTATGCTGGTGATTTAGATAAGAGGAGGTCTACTACAGGGTATGTGTTTACATTGGCTGGTGGACCTATATCATGGAGGGCGATGCTTCAGTCTACAATTGCATTGTCCACTACAGAGGCAGAGTACATGGCAGCAGTTGAGGCTGCCAAGGAAGGAGTCTGGTTGGCTGGACTGGTTCGTGAGTTGGGGTTGGAGCAAGGAGGTACAGTGTTACATGTGACAGTCAGAGTGCCATACATCTTGCAAAGAATCAGGTGTTTCATGCAAGGACAAAGCATATTGATGTGAGATTTCACAAGATCAGGGAGCATGTGTCAGAAGGCAGTATTCACTTGAGAAAAATTCATATAGATCTCAATCCTGCAGATAAGCTTACAAAGCCAGTTACTACAGAGAAGTTCGAGTCTTGTTTGGACTTGATTAATATTACTCATTGTTGAAGATGAGGGACGCACCAAACAGGTGCGGGTTTGTGCCTCTAATGAGGTACAATGATGAAGACGTCTACAAGTTATCTTTACAAGAGGCGCGACAGAATTCAAGCCAAGGTGGAGATTGTTGGTGTATGATGTCTTGTATTCCGTCGTAGTTTAATCCAGGGAGTACTGGTGCAGCACCTAGACAGCCAGGACGGCGGTCCCGCTAGCCGGTTAGCGGGCCGTGGGGGTTGCAAGGGGGCAGGAGGCCCCTCTGCACAGCAGGGGGTGTAGGGGGGCGCAGCCCCCGCTCGAATTTTTTATTTGAGGGCAATTGTAGTTTAATCCGGATTAGGGTGGCAATTGTAATTTGATCCGGATTAGGGTTTTTCCGCTATATATTTGTAGCGAGGGTTTCTTTCTCTGTAATGCAAGCAATACGGAGAGGTGTGAGGAAGAGCGTTGTAACCCTATTCTCCATTGATAGCGAAGCAGGATCTCATCTCACCGGGGACGTAGGCAACCTTGCCGAACCTCGTAAAATCTGTGTGCATTGTTTGTTTTGTTCTTCCATTATCTTCTGCATCGTTTTAGGGTTGCGTTTCTACCGCTCAGCACCATCGATAAACTTAAGGCATTGTAGTCATATGGTGATACCGACTGAACTTATCTTTTGTGAGTCCATGTTAATGATCAAATTGAAGTTGTTTTGGCTAGTTTCAAACCAGAGCGGAGGACACCAAAAGCCGTTCCTAGAAAGAGAACACCTTAAAGGGAAAGACTGATAGTCAGTACTTACAGAAGAACCAAAATTGAAGAGCCACAAACTGCAATAGTGTGCTCTGCACAACCATCTCTATGTTGCCCATGTTGCACAAGTCATGTGTCTGGTAGTTAAGCGGGATAGAAACTATGTTCCATCCTGTTAAAGTATGAATACTGATGTTACAGACCTATGTTCAAAACCCATCTTGCCTGCTAACTTACTCTGAGCCTCCAAGGTTATCTGCTAGGGCTGTTGGGGGGTGGGGGGGGACAGGAGAAGAAACCGACTAGAGGTCATATTTGTTTCAGTCTGGATTAAGTTTGATGGTGCATATGTGAAGCAACAGTTACCCTGTTTCAGCCGTCGACGGTAAGGCTTGCTTCCCAATTATTGGTGCTGGGGATGGTTTTGCTGACAGGTTATGAAAAGCCTATCACTGGGCCTGTTTGCATCTGAGATCCTTAATCCTTTGGATTTTCGGACTGCCAAGTGTTTAGATTTCTAGGGCTGAACTACAATGGAAGGCAATGGGAATTGAGAATGGGTAGGTTTGATTAGGGTTAATAGAGAAAGAATATGAAATTAGACATTTGTATGAAACTGTGAATAGTATCTGTGAATGGTAACCTTGAGAAAGAGAACCACGGTCCACGTGAGCATGGTTCTAACTAGATTTTCATTCCGTCACAACACTAAAACTATGGGCTTATGTGAAGCAAAAAAGGGGGAGACTTCCTCACTACTTTAGGACTCCTAACTAGATTCCCTTTCTTCAACAAAAAGAAATTTAAAAAAATGCAAACTTCTAAACGGGTTTTTCAAATCAACTTAACACTTCTCCAAAAAATAGAACTGGATTTTCTAAACAACTTATCCGACCCGGGACCCACCAATTAGTAACTCCTAAAATGAAAGGAAAACTTGTATTTCCCTTTAACAGCCAATTCTTGGACCACAGGAAACCCAAAAAACAATAAGTCGTCCAATGTAATATCAAAATAGTCACTATTTTTTATTTTCAACTGCATCATAGATTGTGTTTTATGCATACTTTTCCCATATGAGAATTTGATGTTTTGTTTTTATGCCAAAGATTTTGAGGGCTTCCTTTTCTCCTGTTTTCATAAGCTTTTCGTATGCTCTAGCATCATAGCCTTTTCGATAATGGCTGTTTGTGGAAAACTGAATACCTTTTCCATATTCAAGGTCCTCTATGTTATGTGCAGCCATGTGATTTGATTTGTTCAAAATTTGACCACAAGAAAATCTGAATTAATTTGATTAAAATAAAAAAATTGCAAATCCTATCCCATAATTTTCTGTAGAATGTGTTATATTTGAACTCCTCCACTCTCAAGTCTCCAACATCCTAATCCTGGCACATGACTGGTTGCACACAGAAATTAAAGTAATCAGTTGGTGAAATGGAAATTTTGAGATTGTTTCATTGAACGTTATTCTCTTTTGGCATACCATCCCCCTTCTGCAACACATTGAAGATCTAGATATTTTACTATCATTAGTTCTTTAATCAATCTTTTCTTAGGTCTTAATCTTCAAACTTCTCTCATATTCTCATACCTGTTTCTAATGCAGGATTCAGAATTTTAATTGGTCCATATGTTCCTCTGTTGTTTTATTTGAATGTTTACTATTTTGAGTCGATGGTGGCAAACATTTGACGAGGCCGCTTCTGGTAACTTTCGCAATTCTTCCCTGATAAGTAACTGAAGAAAACCGAAACCCCAATTATGTAACTTTTTCGGCCCTTTTGTTCCCTCTCTTTGCTGCTTTGAGTCTGGTTATTGTGATGCTTCAAGGATCTGTATTGAAGGTTGTTTTTCCCCCTAACTGGTGGAATGTAGTAGAGGGATGTCAAGAACCAGGGACAGAACTGAAGATTTCAAGGATACTGTGCATGCTGTAGCTCTTTCTCTAGGATATAATGAGGTTTGTTAATACTCCCAACCCCCACCCGCTGTTGGTATGTTTAAGAAGGCGTTTCTGATTAGAAAAAATCTGTTTAAATACTTTTAATGGGAATATAACAGAATCCTATTATGGAGCACCTGAACCCCTTCCCCCTTCCCCCTACCACCACC
>NW_024868615.1:43659-79206 GCF_013358625.1 Macadamia integrifolia | reverse complement strand
TAAATTCTTAGATGACGAATGGTTAGGACGTTATTTTTAGGACGGTAATTAGAATTAGATCACAACCATTAATCAGTTCACTTTCGCATTATTAAAAGAAATAAAAAATAAAGTGGCTGCTCTCCCTGTGTTCGACCCGTAGCTACACTGATCCGTACGCTTGCGGTTACATTTTAAATCTCAACAAGTTTTTGGCGCCGTTGTCGGGGAGACAGTTCCATGTTATTTTTCACTTTCTTTTGGTAAATCGGAGTGCTTTATTTGCTTTGCTTTATATTTTTTCTTTTTTTTTTATTGAATTCCTGAGAATAACAACTTGCAATAATAGTTGTATCAGTGGAGGTCACCATGCCTCACAGTATGATAAAGACAGGTTTCGCCCTGTAGCAGTACCTCAGGAATTGACCTGAGCAACCCCGGATCCTTGTCGGTAAACTCCCAAAAAGCAAAAAAAAAAAAATAAAAAATAAATAAATAAAAAAATCAAAAAAATCAAAAAAATCATCAAAAAGTTTTGCTATCCATTCTTTTGTGCTTGTCTTACTTTAGTTGTGGAAAGTTTTTCTGTTGCATGAGTGTTAAGTGGGTACGTAATACTAAGAATCGGTTAGAAAGAAGAGATCCAACAAGTAGTGACCCTATACGTTTGCTCTCTCTAAAACCCTTCAATATGGGAGACCAACAGCAAAACCCTTCACCTAAATCTCTGAAAGATAGGTTCTACCCTGCTAGAACAGCCCAACCTTCCTGTATAGTTCTACCACAAGCCCAGGGCAATAATTTTGAACTCAAATCTCAATACATCACTATGTTGTCCCACTTCCATGGGTTGACCTCTGAGGATGCATACCTATTTCTAAGGGAATTTAAAAAGGTATGTGTTCTAATTAAGATCCAACAGTTTTCTGATGATGCTGTTAAGCTTAGGTTTATCACTTTTGCATTGAAAGACCAAGCTAAGAAGTGGTTGTATGGATTACCCACAAATTCCATAACCTCATGGGAACAGTTCACAGTTGTCTTCCTTAAGAAGTTTTCCCCAACTCACAAGACCAATAAGCTTAGAAGTGATATCCTTCAGTTTAGGCAAAAGCCTAGTGAGTCATTTTCCAAACTTATGGAGAGATTCAAGGATCTACTCCAAGAATGCCCCCACCATGGCCTAGACCTATGGCATTTATGTCAAATAATTTATGAGGGTATTGATTACCCAACTAAACAAATGATAGAATCTATGTGCCCTGAGGGATTCACATCCTTTACAGATGAAGAAAAGGCATGGGAATTCTTACTTGACTTAGCTGACAAAACCCGTGAATGGGAATCAACCCAAGAGAGTGAAAGAACTATAAGAGGAAAAGGATATTTTGTGGATGGGATAGTAGCCAAGGAAGCCCATTTGGATATCCTAATCAAGAGGCTTGGTGCCAGTCCCCTGGACATGTCATAGAAGAATGCCCCAACACCTCTGGGGGCACTTCTAATGATAGTGTTAATGCCTTATACCAGAATAATCCATATAGTAACACATACAATCCAGGATGGAGAAATCACCCAAATTTTTCTTGGAATCAGGGCAACCAAGCAGGACCTTCCAATTTCTATAATCAAGGTCAACCTGGACCCCAAAGGCCTCCCTTTGCACAACAATCTTTTTCTCAAAATACTTTTCCTAGGTCAAATGTAGGACCTCAGGCGAGTTTTCCTAGGGCCCCTCTTCTATCATCTTATCAGCAACCCCCTGGGTTTACCAACACTGGAGAGGCAAGTAGAATAAATGACTTGGAAAAAAATATGGCCCTCCTCATGACAAGCCATCAAAATCTTACGAGAGAACTTACCCAAGTTGTCTCAATTATGCATGAGAGGAAGAAGGGAACTTTACCCAGTCAACCAGAGCCTAACCCTAGGCATCATCAACCTGTTAGTTTACAAGGACCAACTAATGCACCACTGAATATAGTACAAGGTCAGACTCAATAAGGGCCCTCTAACCAATGTAATGTTGTTTATGCCCTTAGGAGTGGTAGAGAGTACCTACAGAGCTTTCCTAAATCTTCCCCATCTATTACTCCTGTTAACTCTTCTTCAGTTGAGGACACAAATGTGCCTCTTGCTCCAGGTTCGTCTGATGAACCTAAAGATTTTTCTGAAACTAAAGATGATTTGGTTGAGGAAACCAAAAATGATTCTTCTGAACAGGGGCAAATCCCTAACAGTCCTTATGTTCATCCTGTCCCATTTCCTAATCGCTTGGTAAACAAAAAGAAGACTGCTTCCATGGACAAAATTTTAGAAGTCTTCAAAAAGGTAGAAATAAACATCCCTCTTTTGGATGCCATATCCCAGATCCCCACCTATGCAAAGGTACTGAAAGGTTTGTGTACTCACAAACGTATCACTAGTGTGCCCAAAAAGGCGTTCTTGGCAGGTAACATTAGTTCCATAATTACTCAGCCTATAGCAGCCAAGTATAAGGATCCAGGGAGCCCTACCATATCTTGTGTCATAGGTAACACCTATATTGAGCATGCTTTACTTGACCTTGGCGCAAGTGTGAATCTTTTACCTTACCATGTGTACAAGCAACTAGGATTGGGAGAATTAAAAGCCACTGGAACTACTCTTCAGTTGGCAGATAGATCTGTTAAGATTCCTAAAGGGATGGTTGAGGATGTCTTACTAAAGGTGGGGGAATTTATTTTCCCTATTGATTTCATTGTGTTAGATACTAAGCCCTTCTCAACCAAGGATGAGATCCCAATAATTCTAGGAAGACCATTCTTGGCTAGCAGTAATGCATTAATCAATTGCCGGAATGATTTCCTAAGATTATCTTTTGGTAACCAAACTGTTGAGTTTAACATGTTTAGGATTGGCAAGCAACCACATATGGAAGAAGAGATCAATATGCTTGAGGATTTTTTGGATTTTTCTGATGATTTAGTTACCAACTTTGATATTGATTTTGATTCAGAATTCCAACAGTATATGGATGAGTTGGATGATAAGAGTGAAAATTTCTTTTCTGAAGTCTTGAGTCTTCACACACTTGTGGAGCCCTTAGGACCCCTTTCCAATTCCATTCCCAAACCTTCCATAGTTGAGCCCCCTAAGCTAGATCTTAAGGAGTTGCCATCTAATTTGAGATATGCTTTCCTAGGGCCTGACCAGTCTCTTCCTGTAATAATTTCTTCAAATTTGACTTCTAGCCAGGAAGAGGAGTTACTTAAAGTGTTAAAAGATAATAAGGAAGCCCTAGGTTGGACCATGGCTGATATCAAGGGTATAAGCCCTTCCATTGTGCAACATCATATACATCTTATGGAGGATTCCAAACCATCCACGGAACCCCAAAGAAGAGCTAACCCAGTGATGATGGAAGCTATTAAGAAAGAGATCCTAAAGTGCTTGGATCATGGAATAATTTATCCTATTTCTGGCAGCCAATGGGTAAGCCCAGTTCATGTAGTGCCTAAGAAGTCTAGTGTGACTGTAGTTCCTAATGCCAATAATGAGTTGATCCCTACCCGTGTCCAAACAGGATGGCGTGTGTGCATTGACTACAGGAAATTAAATGCGGCAACCTGGAAGGACCACTTCCCATTGCCATTCATTGACCAGATGTTAGAGAGGTTAGCTGGACATGAATACTATTGCTTTCTTGATGGATATTCCGGCTATAACCAAATCCCAATTGCTTTAGAGGACCAACATAAGACCACTTTTACATGCCCATATGGAACATTTGCTTACAGGCGTATGCCCTTTGGGCTTTGCAATGCCCCTGCTACGTTCCAACGATGCATGATGAGCATTTTTTCTGACATGGTCGAAAAATTCTTAGAAGTATTTATGGATGACTTTTCAATTCATGGGAATTCCTATTCTGAATGTCTTCATCATCTTTCCCTAGTTTTGAAAAGGTGCATATCTAAGAATTTGGTTTTGAATTGGGAGAAATGTCATTTTATGGTTAAATCTGGTATTGTTTTAGGCCATGTAATATCCAAGGAGGGAATTAAGGTAGATAGAGCCAAAGTGGATTTAATTGATAATTTACCACCTCCTCAATCTGTTAAGGATGTTCGGTCTTTTCTAGGGCATGCAGGCTTCTACAGAAGGTTTATTAAGAACTTTAGTCAGTTAGCCCGACCTCTCACCTCATTACTTGTCAAAGATCAGACTTTTGAGTTTTCCAAAGAGTGCCTAGAATCCTTCAAGCAACTTAAGAAGGAGTTGACCAATGCACCCATTGTTCAACCACCTGTTTGGACTGAACCTTTTGAACTGATGTGTGATGCTTCGGATTTTGCCATAGGAGCAGTTTTAGGTCAAAGGATTAATAAGTTGCCCACTGTCATTTACTATGCTAGTAGGACCTTAAATGATGCACAACTCAATTATACAACCACTGAAAAAGAATTTTTAGCTGTTGTGTTTGCATTAGAAAAGTTTCGGTCTTACTTAGTTGGTTCACATGTGGTGGTGTATACTGATCATTCTGCCCTCAGATACCTAGTTCAGAAGAAGGATGCCAAAGCCCGTCTCATTAGGTGGGTTTTACTTTTGCAAGAGTTTGATTTAGAAATTAGGGATAAGAAAGGAGTTGAAAACCTAGTTGCAGACCATTTATCCCGGCTTCCCAATTCCTTGACTGTTGATTCTCCAGTCAACGAGAACTTTCCAGATGAACAATTATTTGCAATGTCCAGTGAACCATGGTTTGCTGACATTGTCAACTTCTTAGTTTCAGGTGTGACTCCGGATCACTGGTCCACCCAAGATAAGTATAGGTTTCATTCCCAAGTTAAGCACTTTTTCTGGGATGATCCTTATTTGTTTAAGATATGTCCAGATCAGATTATCCGACGATGTGTTCCTGATCATGAGCAACATTCCATTCTCTCTTTTTGTCATGATCATGCATGTGGTGGACACTTTGGACCTAAGAAGACTGCCGCAAAGGTTCTCCAATGCGGATTTTATTGGCCCACTCTTTTTAGAGATGCTTTTGATTTTTGCAAGGCTTGCCCTGCCTGCCAGTCTTTTGGCCGTATCAATAAAAGGAACATGATGCCCCTCAACCCTATTTTGGTAGTTGAGATCTTTGATGTATGGGGCATCGATTTTATGGGACCATTCCCTAATTCCTTTGGGAATTTGTACATACTTTTGGCCGTTGATTATGTTTCTAAATGGATAGAGGCCATACCTTGTAAATCTAATGATCACAAAGTGGTGGTCCAGTTTCTCAAAGAGAACATTTTTTCCCGCTTTGGTGCACCACGTGCAATAATTAGTGATAGGGGTACTCATTTTTGTAATCGGCCTTTTGAGACCCTAATGAAAAAGTATGGGATCACTCATAAGTTATCTACCCCTTATCACCCCCAAACTAGTGGCCAAGTGGAGGTGTCTAATAGGCAGATCAAACAAATCTTGGAGAAAACTGTTAATCCCAACCGTAAGGATTGGTCCCTTAGGCTCATTGATGCCTTGTGGGCCCATCGGACTGCATTCAAGACTGACCTTGGCCAGTCTCCCTACCGTTTAGTGTATGGGAAAGCTTGTCACTTACCAGTTGAGTTGGAGCATAAGGCCTTTTGGGCCATTAAGAAGCTTAACTTTGATTTGTCTGATGCGGGAATTCATCGTAGGCTCCAACTATCTGAGTTGGAGGAACTTAGGAATGATGCCTATGAAAGTTCTAGAATTTACAAGGAAAAGACCAAAGCTTTCCATGATAAACACATTCTGCGTAAATCTTTTGCAATTGGTGATAAGGTCTTATTGTACAACTCTCGATTGCATCTTTTTCCTGGTAAGCTTAGATCCCGATGGGATGGCCCATTTATTGTTCATAATGTATATCCCCATGGGGCTGTGGAGATTTTGAATCCAGGAACAGGGGTAATTTCGAAGGTTAATGGTCAGCGTTTGAAACCGTTCCTCGAGTTTCCCACTACTAGTAGTGAAGAGGTCATGGATCTCCATGAACCTCTTTACACTGATGACTAATTTTTAATCAGGTATGACCCCCTTGCATTGTCTTTGCTTTTAATTTTTTCCATGCATTGAGGACATTGCATGACTTAAGTGTGGGGGAGGGAAACCAGTTTTTATTTTTTATTTTTTTTTCACTTTGTTTTGTTTGTTTTTCTTTTTATTTTTTGAGCTTGCTAAGGATGAAGTCCTACTTTGGCTTTTGGCTAATGATCATACCATTCGGTTGCTTGATGTATGAAAATAAAATTTTTGATTAAGGTACCCATTTTGAACGTATAAAAACCCTGTTGAGAAGAAAGAAACAAACATGTGTCTTGAGATGGGACTTTCTTTTGAAAAATAAGAGACCCCTGTTTTATGGTGATGGACCATATGTAAGTCTGTGGGTTCCTTGTACTTTTGATTTGGAGTTGAGACCTTCTTTTTAATTTGGCATGGGTTGACAAATGCACAATTTTAAATGAAATGTGAAATGTGGTATAAAGAAGAATAAGAGTTGATTCCCTTGGAACTAGACAGGGCATTGCGCCTCAGGAAGCGTGGTGTCTTGATCGAAATTCCTTGGGAGGAAACTTCTGAAGTAACTCTAGCATCACTGCCTTTGTGGACATATGCAAAAAGTGAAGCTACATAGTAACTTGGGTGTCTGGTGTTTGCTCCACCATGTCATTCAGGCCAAAAGTAGTGGAGTAGAATAGAGTTTATTAGTAGAAAAAAAAAAAGAGAAAAAAAATGTGCAAATGTCATTATTGCTTGGTAACATGTTTGGTCAAAAACACTCCAACGCCTTAGTCATTGGTTCCCTATTTCTTCACAAGTGGTTTTGCCTTAAGATAAGGATGTTTTGGAAGAGACGAGGTGAGTTCCAAATTAAGAAATATGCTAGTGCCTGGAATTGATAAAGGGTAATAAAAGTTCAAGTGTGGGGGTCCCTTGTAAGAGAAATTATCTTTGCTCCGGATCGGTATGAGCCTTACCTTTAGCCAAAGTTGGGATTTGTTTATTCTGAATTTTGGGTGTATATTCACTGCAAACACCCACGAGACACAACTCGTCCACTAGGGGTGACCTAGGGGTTTAAAGGCTTGTTGCACATGCTAAGTGCAACCGTGATTCCTACGAAAGTGAGTTAGGTTTTTTTTATCTTTATTCTTTTTCTTTTTGTTTTGCTCGAGGACTAGCAAAGTCTAAGTGTGGGGGAATTCTGATGAGCACATTTATGTGTGAAATCTAGGGTAGTAAAACATGCATTTTACATATTTAGAATGGAGCTACCTTGGGTTTTACTCTCTTTTTGCAGGTTTTATATTTTCAAGGCCTTAAGGACTATCGGGAGCTATATCTTCAATTTTACACGTAAAGAGGTCCTATTTCTTTCCATGGTTGCGAAGAGGATGAAATTCTGAGCAAGATGGACGTGTTCAATTAAAAGTACACATTCGTTTGGTCACCCGTACAAATGATTATTCTTTTTCGGGTCAGAAAAAGAATAATGGATCAGAACTGAACCGAGATGCAGAACCAGCCCGTTTGCAATTGTCCCAGAGGTACAAGGAATACTCCAAATGCCAACAAGGATCGATGGACCACATCCTTAAGTGATTAAAGATTTGTTTTTGGTAACAACAGCTACCTAGCTTAGTTGGTGAGCTATGGTGTACAAAATTCCCTTGCTCACCAAGAGGTCTCAAGTTCGAATCTCATGGTTGTTTTTTTTAGAGGATTTTGTTGAAGATTTCCTGCTTTTCACTCACTTAAAGCACTAAGGGCATGGAGGGGATTTCCACATCAAATTAGAAGCAAGCAAAATCGTGGAAGCAAGAAGAGAAGAAAAAAAAAAGGAAAGAAAAAAAAGGGAGAACCAAAGATTGTCCAAATCTTCTCTCTCCTCCACATCATCACCAAACCTCCACATCATCACCAAAGATTGTCCAAATCACACAAAGGAAGAAAAAAAAATCGTCCCTAGGAGAGAGAAAAAAAGAAGAAAAATAAATTAGAAAAAAAAAAGGAAAGAAAATAAGCAAAAAATTTTAGGAAATTTCTCGGAAATTTATTTCTCTCTTCTCTCTCCTCCATCTTAGCACTTTTGAACTCAAAAGATCTCACAATCAATTGTGGGTTTCTCTCTTTTAGGAAAGAGAAAATTGTTACCCTACCTCTCCATTCCCTATAAATACAACTCATGTAAGAGGAGGAGACACAATTCATTCTTCTTCTAGTTTTTTTTAGTTGCTCTCTCTCTCTCTTCTCTCTCTCTTTAGTTCTAGTTCTTCTCTATTTTTGCTTTAATCACTTTTGTAATAGTTTTTTTTATGTCAATTAATGCAAGCACTCTTTTATTTTTATTCAGTTCTTTTTATGTTTATGATTTATGCAATTGAGTTGTAATTTTTTAAGTTATAGTTCTAGGCTTAGATCTAGGTGACAAGATCACGAGCCGTGGAGCAATTTTTTTTCAAGTTCAAGCATTGATTCAAGTAAGTAGGCTCCTTCAGTAGTCTTCTCTCCCCCCTCTCATTCCCTCTTCTGACTACCCTTTCTTTCTTAATTTAGGATTTTTATTTTCAGTCGTTACATTATTGCTATCCCTTTCCCCCAAGGTTCATGGCTAGTGTATGTGTTGGCTTTGCCCCTCCTAGCCATAGAACCATCAATTTATTGCTTTTATTTTAATTGTCTCCCTTTCCCTAAAGCCAAGTAGAGTAACCCTTGTAAGAGTGACTCTCTGGTCAAGTAGGGAAGCTCATATTATGATGCATCCCTCGGGCTAAGTAGAGAAACCTACTTGTGAGTCTCTCTCTAGCTTTATCCCCTTTCTTTTACTTTATTTTAATTTCAGCATTTTTTTCCTTTATTGCTTTTTTTTTTTTTAATTGCATGGGTTGTTTATTTTTAGTTATTTATTTATTTAATTTTAATTGCGTGGTTTGCGTCTTTAAATTCTTAGATGACGAATGGTTAGGACGTTATTTTTAGGACGGTAATTAGAATTAGATCACAACCATTAATCAGTTCACTTTCGCATTATTAAAAGAAATAAAAAATAAAGTGGCTGCTCTCCCTGTGTTCGACCCGTAGCTACACTGATCCGTACGCTTGCGGTTATATTTTAAATCTCAAACAGTCTACAACAGTAATCCACAATAAGGAAGCATCCAATAACAGTAGCATAATCTAAAAGGAGGACTTTAGAACATGCTCACATTATCTACATAGGAAATTATTCTTAGGTCAACTCAGAAGGTTCCATAATTTGGTTATCCAATCCAAGAAAAAAGTTGGATAGAAGGCACGAGTCTAGACTTTCAAGGCAATGCAACAGACACGGGCAAGAAAAAAATAAACACCTGAGTAGTAACATAATATCATGATGGGCTTAGAAGCACCTAACAATAGCAGATTAACTGTAGCTATCATAATTAGGCAACTAAAGTTCTAGAACAAAATAAAATTGCAGTGAAGAACACCCAAAATGAGTCACAAGCATCTAATCTTATACAGTAACCTAGTCAAACGGATGATTTGCAACACCCAATAAGGAAGCAAAGGCTCCACAGCTAACAGAGCATGATCATGAAGGGGGGGACAAAACAGGGGACCAAAGCAAGAGAAACTAGATTAAAAAAAGAATCCCAATTCAACAATTGAAACTAACAATGATCACGAAGAAGACAATTAGGGACCAAAAAGAAGTTAGATACGTCAGAAACCTGGAAATTGACACAATCAAGCATACTAAGGCCACTAACAGCCTAGGGATTTAAGAGGAAGTTCCTTGCTGGTGTTGAATTCCAATCATAAAAGCTCAAACCATTGGATATTCTATAAAATCCCTTGTTTCTACAAAGGACCATTTCAACCCTGATTCCCGACCCTTAGTAAAAGAAAGAAAAAAAAAATGAAAAGATGATCATAAACCAAATCATCTAGTGTATCTGAAAGAAAATTAAAATAAAAAAATATATTCACCCAAGAAAATAAAAAAACAACAAGGATTTTTCTTTCACATTCACAATCATTAGTAAAATGAAAATATGATCATAAACTAAACCATCTCAATCATTAGCAAAAAGGAAAATATGATCATAACCCAAACCTTCTCAATCATTAGCAAAATGGAAAATATGATCATAAACCAAACCTTCTCAATCATTAGCAAAAAGGAAAATATGATCATAAACCAAACCTTCTCAATCATTAGCAAAAAGGAAATTATGATCATAAACCAAACCTTCTCAATCATTAGCAAAATGGAAAATATGAGCATAAATCAAACCTTTTCAATCATTAGCAAAATGGAAAATATGATCATAAACCAAACCGTCTATGTTACATAATGAAAAAAAAAAGGTAAGGTTTTGCTTTCACAGGGACATAAAGAGTTCCATGGCGTTTTAACTAGCACCTTTAAGCGAAGTTCCAAAACCCAGACCGATCAAGAAGCAATTCAAACAAAAAGCAATAAGATGCCCAGAAACAGAATAGGAAAACCAAAACATTCTCTTCTCCTATTGAAAACCCACCCTTTTTTCCTTCCATCATACAAACCTGACCCCGCTCAAGCTCACATATCAAAACAGAGACAACTACAAAGCAAAGTAACAGGGATTACCAAAGCAAACATTATAGTTTTACAGAGAAGCAGAGAAGAAAAAGAGATCAAAACCTAGTCACTACAGTGTTGAACTTGTTAAACCCAATTGCATGTCTTTGAGATTGTTGTTGCATTCATTACAAAACAACTGTTACCCAACAATCATAAGAAAGTGAGAACCACTATTAACCATTAGAGAAGAGCTCTGCAATTCTTACATCTTTAAAGAACATGAGAAGATAGACAATAACTCCAGGGAGAAAGCAAAGAAACACTAAGAAAAGGGATATCCTTTGAGTTTGCAAGGAGTCTTATGAGACAAACTGAAAGGGGTTGAATAAGGGTCTTCAAAAATTTCCCAATTTTTTCAATAGACTATATAGCACTCCCTTGGCTAACCCAACAATAATGGCACTCAACCTAGCACAAACTCACTCCTCAACACTGCTAATACTCACAGGCATTCACTACACTGGCACTAAAGTGTATGGCATTTTGAAATAAGTGATCTCTGCAATAGAAATTCTTTACAGAGAAGAAGTGATCTCTGCAACAGAAATTCTTTACATACATTCCAAAGGAAGTTATAGAATAACATAAATTTCTTTACAGAAAGAAAGAAAGAAGAATTTCTGAAAAAATGGAAACCAAATTTCCCTAATATTAAGAACACGCATACCAAGAAGAAAAAATCACATAAGAATGGAAATCTCACCTTAAATCAAGCTTTGATTTTGCAGATTCAAACCTCGGAGTCGATCGTCTGATTTGGAAAGAGGGTAAACCCTAGATATGAAGTTTACAACCTGAAAAATAGAAACCGAACTTCAATAATCTTAATAAAACACAAATGTAGGCCAAGAATACAAAGAAGAGGGGAAATCTCACTTTCAATCAACTCGGTTTTAGGCAATCTTCTCAGATGCGAGCATCTATCATGGACAGAGGTAAACGTGAGAAACCCTAAACACAGAAAAAGAAGAAGAAAAAGAGAAGGAAGAAAGAAGAAAAATAAGAAGAAGAAGAAGACGAAGAGGAAGAGGAAGAGGAAGAAGAATCCTCGAGCAGAAGAAGACAAAGACCAGTAAGAAGAGGAAGCAGAGGAAGCAGAGGAAGCAGAGGAAGAAGAAGAAGAAGAAGAAGAGGAATAAGAATAAGAATAAGAAGAAGAAGAAGAAGAAGAAGAAGAGGAATAAGAATAAGAATAAGAAGAAGAAGAAGAAGAAGAAGAAGAAGACGATAAATCTCACCTTCGTCGCTCTGTTTCAGGGAAAACCTCGATCGAGCTTCACCGTGAGAATCGCAAGACTCCAAAATTTTTGCTTCAGAGTGAATCCATGTTTTTTATAGCAACCCAATAAAGCGTGTCTCAATCTTGGATTAACCTATTGAGGTTAATCCGAATGAGTCATGGATTTTAGTTGAAATCCCTGATTCTACTGGCCACCACGACTCCGGATCGGCTTTTCACAAAAATGAGTCAAATGGTTTAAATTTAATGAGAATCTAATTCCCTGGAATCTGGTCCGATGGATAATTCGAACCAAACGCCCCCTAAAAGTATTATTTGAAGCATCACTTGGAAGAAGGAGTGAGATGGTCATTTTTCCTTTCACTATGATTTAGTATAGGGGTCACACTACTTGTTAAGGCTTCTTTTTCCATTAAAAAAATAAAATAACACTACCAGATCACTTGGCCCTTGCACCAGTGCGGGGTCAATGAGGTGGCACACACATCAACGAGGGTAGGTTTTTTGCATTTCAGAGGGGCAAGGCCGTTATTTCACATCTCTATGTCTGAGTTTAGGCACCACGTGACCTGACAAGGTCTTTTTCCTCATGTGTGTAAGTGTTTCCTACATATTACCAAAAAAAAAAAAGAGTTAGTGTTTCCTCCAATGCATTTAGAGAGGCTTCCTAATTTTCTGAAAAAAGCTTCTTTAAGTTGTGAAAATGTAATTCACAAATTAATTTTATTAATATTTTTTAGGAGAGAAAAAATAAATTCAAATGTGAGAGGGTATAGGAAATGCATTAGGCTTAGACACACTTTTCCCATTTTATTATATTCTTTCCTCTATTCAACCATGTGACTGATACATTTTTTTAGAATACTCATTGGTGTGGCATGCAAAATTTTCCCATGTTGGAAACCCTCCATTTTTTTTTTCTCTCAAGAACCTAATGCCCGCTTTTGGGGCAATGAGATTTCAAGTATTGACTAATTCAATAATTGTTACGCAAAAGGAAAATATTAGAAAATCGATTGCTACAACACTAATGTGTAGATTCCTACGCAAAACCTCTCACATCCCACTCGTGGACCACCAACACTCTTGTCGTTAAACACCTCGTCCTACTAGACGATTGCTGTGCAGTTTCCCTCATTAGTGGAAAGCTACACTATGGTGTTGTCGTGATCCCTTCTCCCTTTCCTTTTATAATAACAAATAAGCTAATAAATATCAAAATAATTTCAATAAGATATCCAAAATACAAACAATAATGAGTAAAAAAAGAAAATG
Source organism: Macadamia integrifolia (assembly GCF_013358625.1). Taxonomy (NCBI): domain Eukaryota; kingdom Viridiplantae; phylum Streptophyta; class Magnoliopsida; order Proteales; family Proteaceae; genus Macadamia; species Macadamia integrifolia. The sequence goes on along the minus strand of NW_024868615.1, from coordinate 66,073 downwards.
ACAAGGCTATATAGAGGATTTGGCTCCTCTCCTTGGCAGGCATCTTTGTATGAAATGGCCAGTAAGCAATGTTTGTGCAACAAGTGGATTCTAAGAATCCAATGGTTGAGAGGAGCTACAACATTTTTATCCACTTAACCCCTAAATGCGTACTTGACAACATAATCAAATTGACCTGAACCCGACTTACACCCATCTTCTCCTCTCCCTCACTCTCTTTCATGGAATCCATTTTCAAACGCAGAAGAAGAGATCGAAAAAACCCTAAGCCCTTGAATATGTCTTCTCAATCTCTTTATCCTCCTCTAACGTTAAAGCAAAAACCCTAAGAGAGATATTTGAACTTTCTTTTCCATCTCTTTATCCTCTCATCTCCCTCATTCCTTTTTGTGAAATTTATTGCCGCCGAAAATTGTTAGGTGATGTGTGGATGTTCTGCACAGTTAAGAATGGTCAAGAGAGGTCCCGAGTGGACTCTAAGGGAAGGCTCTCCGACGCTCAATACTCCATACAACAATAGAGATAATGAAGTCTGTGAAAGAGCAGTAATCAACAAAGATGAAAGATGAAAGATGATATACTTTATGTCCTACCTTCTCTTTTCATACATTGAGGCAAGGTAGAGACTTGCTTCAAAACTGTTTTCTTGTAGAAGTTGGTTAAGAGATTGTTTCCCAGCGGGTTTCCATCTTTAGGCATATAGAATCCTTCCCATATTGGGAGTATATGCTCTTGTTTCCTTCTCTGTAGAGATTTGAGTCTAAGCATGAATCTGCCATGAAGGAAAGGCAGAATCTCGAGATAATTCCACGATCTAAGGGGATTTATTTCCTCATAGGTCCTTGCAATTTCCATCCAATTTAATTGTCAATAGTGGCCCTGTTGCCACGTGTCAACCGTTCATTAGTTGGTAGCTTTATACTTTTTAGAATCCCTCCTCAAGCAGAAATATAAAAACTCCAAGATATCAAATCATTCTCTCATTCATTGACTTGGAATCTATCTCTGCATCATCCTCAAATGTTTCAGTTGAAACCCTAAGAGAATCAAATCATTCCATCATTCCTTTCTTGGAATCCCTCCTTCATCCTCCTCAATTAAAGCAGGAAAACCAAAACAGGATCGATATGCACTTAGTTTTTTTTCTTTATTTATTTGCTTTAGGTTTGGTGCTTAATTGAGTTAAAGAGGGTTGTTTGCTATATGTAAAGTGTCTGATACTTTAAATGATTAGTTCACACAATACCATCTTCATATTTTGCATTTTCCATTAAAAACATTAATTACTTATTTTTTCTTTAGAGATTGATAGATTGGTATGGCAGTCCATGATATTCTGGCATGACTAGTAGCAAATAAAAAAAAAAAGATAATACTAAATTTATATTTTTTAGAATTTTTTAAATTGGTGATTTAATTTATAAAGGAAAAATCATTAAGAATTAAGATAGGTCCAAAGGACTAAGATATATATCTAGAACAAAGGACATCTAAATTTTAAAAAGTTAAAACTTAATTCAAACTAGTAGGAACAATTAAACATCTGTCATAAACTGATGTAGACTTGAATCACACTGATTTGAATCACATTGATTTGAAACTAAAGTTGAAACAAATCTTTATTATAGATCTAGCTTCAAGATCATAAGATAGAATTCCAAACCTAAGAGAGAATTTTTATTAATCAATAAATAGATTTTAGTTGCTGAAATAAGATTTGAAAATCTAATCTTCTCTATGAGACTCTTGTGGCAGAGTGTTACACCTGTACCCTAATCCGGTCTAATTTGAACTGTTGTGACAGGCCTCGGATCGGAGATCAGAAATACGATCGGGTTTTGGCTTGCAGTTGCGCATTGCCGAAGGGGTAGAGATGACCCCACATGGTCGTGCATTGCTTACCTATCTAACTGGAGGGGATTCATACCTTCCGATCCCAGACAGTAAGTGACCTGACTCCCCACACTTGAATTCTAGCACGCATCAAAATTACTGAATGGCCTTGAGCATGTCCAAGGGAAACCACCCATGTAAGACCAGCCATGGGATAGCAAGCTGTCAAGCTATCTTGACCACCTGAAACAAGCCACCAGAAGCATCTTGGGCCTGGATCCGGTGCCTGTTTTTGGTGGGTTAACAGGCTGCTGTCGGGGTTTCAATGCCTGTGGTTCCCGCCACTCGCATCGTAAATGGTTCCGGATGATCCCAAATCATCCTCCACACCTTCTTCATGACATGAACACTTTACGGACCGAAATGGTTGGGTCCTCGTGCCCTAAAATTCATTTTAACCCAATTAGTCCAAAAGGGGTCCAACCCAAATAGACCCTAAGGTCCACTTAGGTTATAAGTTGGGAAATGAGGATTCATTTCCTCATTTCCCTTATGCTCAATGTAGGAGAGGAGAGAAAGTGGAAAGGAAGGAAGAAGAAGAAGGTTGGAGGCTAACCTTGGTGCTGGCTGCCGCCTTGTTGCTGGAATCATTGCCGAATGTAAGTACAATCTCCCATACCTCTCTCTCTCTCTTCATTTCGACCTAGACAAAGCTAGGTATGGGTGGAATCTTAGTGTACAAAACATGTTAAGGTCGTAGAATGCGTGTTCTACCCTCCCGGTGTGGTTGTCGAGCTCAAATCAAGCCCGGTGAGCTCCGGCATCAAGTATTGCCAAAAGACCAACTAGGGTTTCGATTGTTCAATCGACGTATCTACCAAATGGATTAGTGGAATTAGAATTTTCTTGGCTTCAAATGACGCTAGGAACATCCCCTACAAACTCCATGGAACAAATCCCGGTGATCGGGCCCAAGCCAGAAAGCCCCAAAATGGGTGGACTGTCCTGAACCACCACTGAAAACAGCCCACCGGATCCACTGTGTCTATTTTCGATGGCATATTTCCGGTGAACATATGAGCCTTATGTGCTCTCTGTCTTCTCCACTGGAAACAGGACTAATATTTCTGGTGGAAATGCCCTGTTTTCGGTGACAGTACTGTCACTTGGGGACAGTGTCTGTACCCTTTGGGGGTGACCTGTGTGGGTCCCTCCCAATGTTCCCGATGCATACTGATGTACAATTCCTTTTGTGTCTAGGATAGTGACATGCACGTGCCTTGAAGCCAGAATTGATTTTATCGATCAGTGGCTGTACTTGAACCCAAACACACCCGATCGTAAACCAGGTGAGGGATGAACTATGTTTATTTTTAGAATGTTTATTATTATTAAATTGCTTACATACATAGAATTATATGTTTAATTGTAATTGCTCAAATACGATGATGATATGTTACATTTGTCATTTACGATTATGATATAAATTGTATGGAGACGTATGATGGGATCCGGTGTGGCTGAGGTGGTACCAGTACTGTGATCCCTGTGTATTTGGTTGTGTGTGGGAGACGGAATCTTACGTGGCCGAGGTGGTACCGGTGCCGTGATTGCCGTATGTATGTTTCATTCATGCATTGATTATGTGCATTAGAGTTAGTTGTAGTCGCGGGTTAAACTTTATGGCCGATGATTGGTACCCGTGTCGCGTAGTCCATACTCAACTGTGATATGTATGCTAGATTAGGTAAACAGTCTCGGGTTTTACTTTGTAGCCAAGATCTCACTAATGTCTTGTACTCGGGATTGTATTTGGAGATGGATTACACTTTGCGGCCAAGGTCTTGCCTGTATCGTGTAATTCATACTGCCTATATCACTATGAAGGCATGTAGTATATATGTGGTTAGGTATCACTCCCTATGCTATGAACCCTTGCCAACAGGGGTTGAGGTGTTGGATAACCCATTATGGTATGTTTGGTGTGCCTTTTTGGAATGCCACACCCGCAGTACGATGTGATTGTAGCCAGAGGCGAGAACTTGTCCAGTGTGGCCGATGATGTACCGATGCCGTGACTGCCAGGAGGGGGTTATCAGGGGTTTGCTGGGTGACTCATTGATGCATATGGGGATCGATAGGCTTCTATTCACGACTAGGGTTTATATTCTTAGGTAGTCGATGGTGGTTCTGAGACGAAGGATACAACCTAATACGTCGTAGTAGCATTTACCAGACTTAGTTTGTATTGTTAGATGGATAATAAATAAATGAACTGCATCACGAGCATCATGGACTATGTGTTTAATTTTCGTAATCATGCATTATAAATTATTATTGCTATTGTCTTGCTTGGATATGCTTGACCCCACCTCTCACTGAGCGAGTTGGAATGCTCACCCCACATATACACCCCTTTTTAGATGATGATGCAAGTACCGTGGTGCCAATGGCAGGTGACCCAGTATCTTCTGGGTCAGAGTATGGTGTGAGCGATTGATGGATGCCAAAAGCAGAGTAGCACGATCAGGACTGTGCTTACGACCACTATGCTTATACCGCACCGTGAGATTGTACATCATACTTTGATACTTTTGGATATAACTATGGATTGTATATTTTGTTGAGATTATATTATATGTCATGGATGAATGTAATAGAATAACTCGATTACTGTTATTATATTATCATTAGATGTTTTCTCCATTTTATTTATGATTCTGCTACTATACTCTGATTCCGCTGCTTATGTTGGTTTGTGATGTGAGATTGTGAAAATGTTAAGGTACGACTATCAGAGATCCTGGTAGGTTTGTAAGATAGGTACGTGTTTTACTCACATCGTCGGTATTCCTAATGGTAAGTTGGGTCTACTGGAATTGGGGTGTGACAGTTATGATATCAGAGCACAAAGCTCTGCCTTAACTCACAATCTTGATCGAACTATGACTTGGGAAAATTAGGATTAAATAAAAATCTCAAGACAATAATAATAGAAATTTCACAATCAGGAGGCAAGCATAGGTATTAAAGCTTTTTCATTATAATTGAGAACTTGAATACATAGCTTACACTTTTCATAAGAAAATAAAGTACTGAAAGCAGAAAATCCTAAGCCTAAAACATCAAGTTCAAATAAAACATGGAAAGGGAAATCCTAAAAACTATAGTGGCAAACATGCCACTACTCTTACTACTGCTGGTTCTGTCCTTGGCCCTGAGCCTAGTTCGGACCATGCATTCCTAGAGGAGGCACTGGAATACTAAGAGGGAAGACCATTGCCTGCATCTGTGCCTCTAGGGAGGCCACTCTATTGTCCATAAGATAATAGGTCTTGTCTATGTTGTTGAGGCGGCCATCTATACTCTTCATCAGAGATGTGGTGCTGTTTAGGTGGGCCATAACATCATTGAGATAGTAAGGGCTCGCACCCCTAGTGCCCCAAGAAGTAGAAGCAGCCATAGAACCCATAGTCTAGGGATCAGGTGGTGGAGCCCCACCAACCCCAATAGCTTCTCCTCCTGCACCACCCACACCTCCACCAACATCATCGGCATTGCCATTGACATTACCGGCACCGTCACCCTCTACCTCCATAGGTTGCTAACCCTCTCCTGGAATAGGTGTAACCTCTCGTAGATCTATGGTCATCTTCCTCAGAGAATCTTGGTTGAATTCTGTGACCTCTTCACCCAAGCGTGCCTCTCCCTCCAAGTCCACCCCAAAGCGATGGAAGATGTTAGTAAGTATTCTTCCATAGTATAGGCTTCCCACTCGATGATCCACACATGGTCCACATAAGGAGGTAAGGAAGACGTATCTGCACCCCCATATACACGTAGTAGGTCATGTAGGCTTGCAGTGTAGATACCTCATCATAGTGTCCACAAGTAGGGAGGACATTCAACTAAATCGCATGGTAGACGACCTTTGGAGTAGTAAAATAGTTGACTGAATGGTTCCATCCCTTGGCCTCCTTAGTCAACATGTCGTTTATCTTCTGAAAGGTATCAAGACTCTGAAGTTCATATACTGGAGTTCGAGGCAGGCAGTACACCAGGTCACCAGCATTGCTGACCATCAGAATATTGGCCAATTGCCCCATGTCAAAGGAGATCTCCACCCCCTTCACATAGGAGGTGATCTGCATCTCTTCGGTACCCCAGTTCACGTATTGCAAGTTGGAGTAGAACAACCTAACCAAGGTGGGGGTAGTAGTACTTGTTGAGTTTTAAGATGCGATACCACCTAACCTTGTCAAACCGTTGATAGAGACGGAATGCATGGAAGTCATTGGTCCTCATATAGACTCCTGGGTCCACATTGCGGCACTCAAAGAGTTCCTAACGGTCTTGCTCAACCACAGAGCAGAACAAGATTGGGTTGAACTGAGCGGCAACGCCTTGCTCCTCTTATTCAATGGCACGTTGGGTACGTATACGGCGTCTCGACATCATTGCAATATGATTCCAAAAGATTTAGGATGAAAAACCATATTCAATTGCTGAATGTAAAGCTCACAGAGAAGAAAATCACAAAACTAGGTTATAGAGAGGAGGAATATAACTTTGGTGTGAATGCGGCACCGATTGATCACGAAATAGCAAGAGGAAGGTAGTGAATGAGTTGCAAAGTCCTCCTTGTCCATTTTCACACCTTTTTCACAAGTGAAAATAGGGTTTTGTATAATGAAACCCAAACCTGAGCCTATTTATAGCCGTTTTGGTGCCACCGAAAACACTGGGCATGCTTTCGGTGCCTATTTTCGGTGAATTGAAAATTCCACATTTGCTCTTTGTTTTGCCCACTGGAAATAACATTGATATTTTCGGTGGATTGAACCATATTTCTAGTGAGAAGTCTCCCTATTTCCTGTGGACTAATTTAGAAAATAAATTATTTTATTTTTTAAATCTAAATTTTTATTTTGTTACTTTAATGGTGTGCCCTTTGGGATACGTGCATGATCGGATCCTAATATGTGTGGACCCCACTTATGTATGCCCTAACCCTAATTTTAACTATCATATACATGTGGGATCCACTATGCATGCATGTGTTCCAATTACATGCAACCTTGTATATGCATGTGCACTAATCGGATTCCTCCATAGGAGTCATGTCACGCTGGAACACCTGATCCAGATCCCGATCCCAATCACACCCATCACCTCCCACTTCCCCTACACGAAATCGGGGTAGACCCCACACTGTGCCTCCAACTCCGCCTGTACTTACAACTCAGGATGTGGCATCCATCATGAATAATATGATGCAGGGAGTTGAAGAAAGGCAAAAGCAGTTTATGGATGGGATCGATAATAGGATCCAAGCGGCAATGGAAGCCCTTAATGCACCGCTCGCACCTCCTACTCCATTGGCACCCGTTCTAATACCCACTGAATCGGCTACCCTTAAAACTTCTGGTGGGGCACAAGTGCATAGGCAGGTGCAAGACCCGATGCAGGAATCAAGCCCAAGCCCATGTAGAGGGATGGACAGAATTGACAAAAATGATGGAGAAGTTTCAACGGCTTAGGCCCCCATGCTTCTCAAAGGTGGACCAAGACCCATTGTATCCATGCACTGATGAGCAAAAAAATTTATGTGTAGGCTATCAGTTATAGAATGAAGTGGATGATTGGTGGAGTTCCATCGAGCGTATTCTGAGGGCTAGTAACCCGAACCCCACTTGGGAATATACTTCAAAGGGGCCTTCTTTGAGAACTATTTTTCGGAAAGCTTCTAGGATATGAGAGAAAGTGAGTTCTCTCAGTTGGTTCAAGGTTCCTGGTCTGTGCTCGAGTATCAACAACGCTTCAAGGAGTTATCCTATGTTGCTCTAGAGCATCTCAGAGGTGATAGAGCTAAAGCAAAGAAGTTTGAGAAAGGGTTGAGGCCATGTATTGGGTAAACCATTATGGGGTTGAAACTGTGGACCTATGCTAAGGTGGTCCAAGTGGCAAAATCTATTAAAGATTGGCATGGAGACAACTTCATGGCCCAATAGGGAATTGGAAAGAGGCCAATGGGATCTACTGATTCTAGGGGAGGCAGCAAACATTTCTGAGTGCCCTATATCAACCCAACTTCAGTGCAATTCAAGAAGCCTGATGCTAGTCAGACTTCCCATTCCTCCCGATCTAGTGTTGTATCTCAGTCTTCGGGATCGAGCCTGAGATGCTTTCATTGTGATCAACCGGCCTACATGGCGAGGACATGCCCCACCAAAGGCCAGGTGATGCACCCTACACTATGCCACCTAGGCCCTAGCAGACATATTCAACCCCTAGACCAGCGCAACCCCTACAGGGTCAGAGACCACAGGGCAGAGTGTTTGCTATAACTGCAGAAGATGTTAAGGCTGCACCCGGTGTAGTGACAAGTACATTATTTATATCATTATTGCCTGCACATGTGTTATTTGATTCAGGAGCCTCACATTCGTTATTGTCACTGGCATTTACAAAGAAGATGAGCATTCCACCCAAGGGACTGACTTAATGTTTGGCTGTGAGCACCCCTATAGGAAGTGTAGTGGGTTTAAACTATGTTTATGAGCCTTGTCTAGTGACTATAGGTGAACATGAATTGAATGCTCACTTGATCAAGTTGGATATGACCGACTTCGACGTGATTTTAGGAATGGACTGGTTGTCCGCATACAGATCCAATGTGATATGTGCAGAGAAGGCTATCATTTTCAGACCTCATGATGATGATGAATTTGTGTTCCAAGGGGATAAGCCCAAGAAACCCAAGAATGTTATCATATCTTTACAACAGATGAAGAAGCTACTGGATAAGGGATGTCAATGCTACTTAGCATCTGTGATGGATACTGAGATAGAAATTAGGCCATTGACTGAGCTAGATGTGGTGAGGGAATTTCCCAATGTATTCCCGAATGACTTGATAGGTTTTTCCCCGGATTGAGAGACAGAATTTACTATAGACCTACTCTCCGACTTGGCACCAGTGTCAAAGGCCCCTTACCGCTAGCCCCCACAGAGTTGAAGGAATTACAGGTGTAACTTCAAGACCTTCTGAAGAAGGGATTCATTAGACCTAGTGTGTCTCCATGGGGAGCACCGATATTGTTCATCAAGAAGAAAGACGAAAGTATGAGATTGTGTATTGATTACTGGGAGCTTAATAAGCTAACCATCAAGAGCCAGTATCCTTTACCCAGGATAGATGATTTATTTGATCAGTTGTAGGGTGCCAAGGTGTTTTCCAAGATCAACCTTAGATCGGGCTACCACCAGCTCAGGATCAAGGATAGTGATGTCAGTAAGACAACCTTTAGATCAAGGTATGGGCATTATAAATTCTTGGTAATGTCATTCGGGTTGACCAATGCACCGGCTGCATTTATAGATTTGATGAACCGAGTATTCCAGGATGTCCTAGATAGGTTTGTGATAGTATTCATTGATGACATTTTAGTCTACTCCAAGAGTGCAGAGGAACATATCGTTCACCTGAGGTTAGTACTGCAACGGCTGAGGGAGAAGCAACTCTATGCTAAATTCAACAAGTGTGAGTTTTGACTGTCACAGGTGGCATTCCTAGGCCACATTGTTTCAGACAAGGGTATAGAGGTTGACCCAGGCAAGGTGAAGGCAGTTCTAGAATGGGAGACTCCCAAGAGTGTAGCAAATATACATAGTTTTCTGAGATTGGCCAGATACTACAGGAGGTTTATCGAGAACTTCTATCGCATTGCTACTTCGATGACCCGACTCACACGAAAGGGTGTGAAATTTGAGTGGTCTGATGCTTGTGAGAGAGCTTCAAGGAGCTAAGGCAAAGGTTGGTATCAGCTCCAGTTTTGACTATTCCGACCAGTATAGGTGGTATGGTTGTGTATAGTGATGCCTCCAAGCTGGGATTGGGTTGTGTATTGATACAGCACAGGAAAGTCATTGCCTATGCATCCTGTCAGTTGAAGGATTATGAGAAGAACTACCCCACCCATGATTTGGAGTTGGTAGCGGTGATTTTTGCACTGAAAATCTGGAGACACTACTCGTATGGTGAGAAGAGTGAATTCTTCAGTGACCATAAGAGCCTCAAGTACTTCTTCACCCAAAAAGAGCTGAACATGAGATAGAGGTGTTGGTTAGAGCTGATGAAGGATTATGATTGTACTATCCACTATCACCCAGGAAAGGCCAATGTGGTAGCTGATGCACTTAGTTAGAAATCCCAGTCACTGACTCTTGCATCACTGACCACCAATGAGTATCTCCTAAAGAAGGCCAGGAAACTAGACTTAGAACTATTAGTAGAGGGTGTCACCTTGTCACTATCGGCATTAGTGGTACAACCTAGTCTGGTGGATAGGATTACTACAGCTCAAGTTACTGATGCAGAGTTGCAGAAGCTGATAGCAGAATGCCAAAAAGGAACCCAAAAGGACCCAGATTTCTCTGTAACTAAAAGTGAAATTCTCAAGTTCAAAGGGAGGTTGTGTGTGCCCAGTGATGGTAATTTGAGAGATATAGTTGTGAGAGAGGCACATAGCTCTCCATACTTCATTCACCCCAGCAACACTAAAATGTACAAGGACCTCAAAGGCTCCTATTGATGGAAAGGAATGAAGAATGATGTGGCCACGCATGTGGTCAGAAGCCTCACATGCCAGCAAGTCAAGGCTGAGAGACAAAGGCCCCATGAGTTATTGCAGTCCCTACCTATTTCGGAGTGAAAATGGAAGAATATTACCATGGACTTCGTCATAGGCCTACCCGGTACACAGAAGGGTATGGATGCCATTTGGGTAGTCCAGGCAAAAAAGCTACACAGATGTTAGGAGGAAACATCTAGAATTTGGTGTTGGAGACACGGTGTTCTTTCGGATCTCACCAGTTAAAGGGGTGATGCGATTCGGTAAGAAGGGAAAGCTTCGTCCAAGGTTTATGGGGCCGTATGAGGTACTAGAGAGGATTGGACTGGTAGCTTACTGGGTAGCTCTACTGCCAGAGTTGGAAGGTACACATGATGTCTTCCATGTATCTATGTTGAGGAAGTATATTACCGACCCGACTCACGTCTCAACTTACATATCTCATGAGTTGGATGAGGATTTTACCTTCGTGGACTTTCTGTAGAAGATTGTTGACTAGAAAGAGCATGTTCTCCACAACCGCACCGTTTTCTTTGTCAAAGTGAAATGGATGAACCACCCTAAACAGAAAGCATCCTAGGAGCGAAAAGATGAGATATTAAAGCAATATCTTGGATTGTTTGATTTTCCAGGTATGTTCAAATTTCAAGGATGAAATTCTTGTAAGGTGGGGGGAATGTTACACTGGGGCCCTAATCCGGTCTAATTTGAACTATTGTGATAGGCCTCGGATAAGAGATCAAAAGTATGACCTGATTTTGGCTCACGACTGTGCATTTTTTAAGGGGTAGAGATGACCCCACATATTCATGCATAGCGTGCCTATCTAACTGGAGGGGATTCATACCTTCCGATCCTAGACGGTAAGTGACCTGACTCCCCACACTTGAATTTTGGCATGCATCAAAATTACCGAATGGCCTTGAGCATGTCCGAGAGCAACCACCCATGCGAGACTAGCCATGGGATAGCAAGCTATCTTGACCACCAGAAATAAGCCACTGAAAGCAGCCTGGGCCTGGATTTGGTGCCTATTTTCGATGGGTTGATAGGCTGCTGTCGGGGTTTCGATGCTCGTGGTTCCCCCACTTACATCATAAATGGTTCCAGATGATCCCAAATCATCCTCCACACCTTCCTCGTGATGTGAGCACTTTACGGACCTAAATGGTTGGGTCCTTGTGCTCTGAAATTCATTTTAATTCGATTGGTCCAAAAGGGGTCTAACCCAAATAGACCATAAGGTCCACTTAAGTTATAAGTTGGGAAATGAGGATTCATGTCCTCATTTCCCTTGTGCTCAATGTAGGAGAGGAGAGAAAGGGGAGAGGAAGGAAGAAGAAGAGGAAGAAGAAGAAGGTTGGAGGCTTACCTTGGTGTCGACTGCCACCTTGTTGTCGGAGGTAAGTGTAACCTCCCATACCACTCTCTCTCTCTCTCTTCATTTTGACCTAGGAAAAGCTAGGTATGGGTGGAATCTTAGTGTATAAATCATGTTAAGGTCGTAAAATATGTGTTCTACCCTCTCGGTGTGGTTGTTGAGCTCGAACCAAGCCCGGTGAGCTCCGACAATAGGTATTGCTAAAAGACCAACTAGGGTTTCGATAGTTTGATTGACGTATCTCCCAAACGGATCAGTGGAATTGGAATTTTTTTGGCTTTAAATGACGCTAGGAACATCCCTTATAAACTCCACAGAACAAATCTCGACGATCGGGCCCGAGCCAAAAAGCCCCAAAATGGGTAGACTGTCCTGAACCACCATCGGAAACAGCCCACCAGATCCACTGGGTCCATTTCCGGTGGCATATTTCCAGTGGACATATGAGCCTTATGTGTTCTTTGTCTTCTCCACCAGAAACAGGATTGATATTTTCGGTAGAAATGCCATGTTTCCAATGGGCGTTTCTGATGACAGTACTGTCACTTGGGGATAGTGTCTGTACCCTTTGGGGGTAACCTGTGTGGGTCCCTTTCAATGTTCCCGATGCGTACTGATGTATGATTCCCTTTATGTCTAGGACAGTAATGCGCCCATGCCCCGAAGTCAAAATTGATTTGATCGATCGATGGTTATACTTGACCCCGAACACACCCGATCATAAACTAGGTGAGGGATGGACTGTGTTTATTTTTGAAATGTTTATTAGTATTAAATTACTCATATGCTTAGAATTATATGTTTAATTATAATTGCTCAAATGTGATGATGATATGTTCCATTTGTCATTTACGATTATGATATGAATTGTATGAGATGTATGACGAGATCCGGTGTGGTCGAAGTGGCACCGGTACCGTGATCACCGTGTGTTTGGTTGTGTGTGTGAAACGAAATCCGGTGTGGTCGAGGTGGTACCAGTGCCATGATTGCTATATGTATGTTGCATTCATGCATTGATTATGTGCATTAGAGTTAGTTGTAGTCACAGATTATAATTTGTGGCCAAGGTCTCGCTAGTATCGTGTACCCCAAGACTGCATTTGAAAATAGATGCGGTTCGTGGCCGATAATTCATACCGGTGTCGCATAGTCCATACTCAATTGTGTTATGTATGCTAGATTAGTTACGATCTCAGGTTTCAGTTTATGGCCAAGGTCTCGCTGGTATCGTGTACCCGGGACTGTATTTGGAGATGGATTACACTTTGTGGCCGAGGTCTTGCCGATATCGTGTAATTCATACTAACTGTATCACTATGAAGGCATATAGCGTATATGTGGTTAGGTATCACTCCCTATGCTACAAACCCTTTCCAACAGGGGTTGAGGAGTTGGATAACCCATTGTGGTATATTCGATGTGCCTTTCGAAATGCCACACCCACGGTATGATGTGATTGTAGCCGGAGGCAAGAACCTGTTCGGTGTGGCTGATGATGTACCGATGTCGTGACTGCCAAGAGGGGATTATCAAGGGTTTATTAGGTGACCCATGGATGCATACGGGGATCGACAGGCTTCTATTCATGGTTAGGGTTTGTATCCTTGCATAGTCGTGTTGTTTTATAGTTGTCCTTGTTGGCAACTCGGCCACGTGGCGATGATGACGTGGCCAGTTTGGGTGACGTGGATGAAAATGATTATATGACAGTGACTAGTGTCACCGATGAGACAACAAAACTCCTTTGTATGCATGGAATGGTTTGATACATCCTTAGTATGTGGTGCGGGTTTCTGGGTCAAAACTGATAAAATTGGCCTATTATGATCGGGAGCATTTTCGATAGTGAAAATGATATTTTTGAAAGATCGTTTCTTCATAAAAAATATAGATTATAATTTATCTAGTCCAGTGCATCTGATTTTGTCTCATTCCGATACCGTATGAAGAAGTTACGATATTTGTGGTAGTCGAGGATAGTTTCGGCATTGAATTTGAATTTTTAAAGGAAGTGTTCTCCATGTAACAATATGACAAAAATCCAATCTTTCTAATGGTTCTAATTTCATCGCGTTCCGATTCCGTATGAGAAAGATACGTCATTAGAAAGGTCTAGGGGCATTTTGGTCTTTTTACATGGATGATTCAGATGATTGAGTCTTTTGGAAAGTCGTAGAGCGTTCAATTACTGTTCCAACGCACTTTGTTTCATCTCGATCAGATATCGTATGAAAAAGGTATAAGTGTTTCCGTAAAGCTGGTTCAAAAATCCAAACCGAAAATCCATCAGTTGCTCTCGGTGTTGGGTGGATTTTTTAGAATTTATTTTTGAAATTTGAAGGGATTTTATGTAATTTCAAGATTTTGAAGGTCTGAGTTGCAGCGGGTCTTTAAGCACAGAAATATATGGAGGCAGTGGCTTGATTGTAATAAAGAGGAGTAAAGGGAAGTGAAATGGATGGTCCAGATTCGACCACGTAGGCTTGATGCCCATCCAAAGGTTGCTGAGATTTTGCGCTGACATGGACGAGATAGATGCTTGCGCGTAGGATTTGATTGGTTAGGTGCATAATCCTTGATGCACTGGCACTACACCTTATTAAGGTATGTTGTGGTATTTCGCACGTGCATAGAAGGTATAAAAAAAGATTCCGATCTTAAGGATCTCATGAGATCTAATTAAAGCCATCATGGAGGATTCGGATCCAACGGTCGATAAGCCTTTCACTTTTGTGAGTGAGAGACAAACTCCCTTAAAATCCGGAAAAGCAACCAATCAAAGAACGACAACAAAAAGTGCCAGCTGACCGCTGATGTCAGCGTGACGTCATCAGTTGACTATCTTATTCAAATCTTGTGGTTGAGATTTACTATCCGTTATTTTAATCGGACGGTCTAGATTTAGAAATTCTCCTTGATGAGATTTACGGCCAGATTTGCGCCCCTGTTTTGCGCACCACCGGTGTAGCCTACGTCACTGCTACGAAGATTCCATTTCAGGCTATTTCATTGCTCCAACTTCAAATGGTCATATCTCCCTCATTTTAACTCGGATTTGGGTGAACCAAGTTGCAGCTTCTTTGGTTTTTCAAGCCTTACACCATGGAAGCAATAAAAATTAGTTTTGATTGAAAGAAGGCTATAGTTTTGGTAGGAGAAGCTTCCCCCTCTTTGTTGGTCCTTGAATGAACATGAATACTTGATGATAAATGTTCTTAGGCCATTAAAGGAGGTAAAAGAGATGGTTGAGGTGTGTTAATGATACATTAACTCAAAGCCAAGGAGGAAGAGAAGAAAGCAAGGATGTGTTTGCTTTGAAGAGCAAGAAGCCAAGGAGAGAGAAGGTGTAAGCACTAAACTTGTCAGTACAAGTTTTCAGTCATCCCAGGCATCGGTTGTGAGATTCTCTAACCTTTGATTTACATTATATGCATGTATTTATGTTAGTGTTAGTTGTTGATGAATGTATACATGCTAGGTTAGTTGTGGATGAACTGTAAGCATGCTAGCTAGTTGTGGATGTATATGCTAGGCAGAGCTTGACTGTAGGGCATTGATATAAGTCTAATTTAATTGTATTCTTTATTGAGTGCTTAGTGGGTGCTCCCGTGTAGTGGGTGCTACACATTGTATCGGTACTGTGAGTGGCATCTCAGCTTCGACTTGAGAAAATTGGGTATGGGTGCTCCGACTGTGGGTGCAGTCAAAAGTAGTGTATTGAGTAGGTACGAAGCCTTTATGGACACTACTCTAGGGATGTAGACAAATTGCCAAACCTCGTAAAAATCCTGTGTTGTGGGTTCTTATTGTTTGTATTTTATATTGAAGTGCGTGGAATGTGGAATGGGTGTGCATACTTGGAAGTGCCTATGAGAGGCTGAGTGTGCATAAGACTGTGTGCAAACAAGGATAGGTATATCAAGTTTTTCTTGGCCAGATATCGAACAGGTTTTTGAGGATCAGAATTGGACTCACTTATTCACCCCCCTCTGAGTGACTGTCGGGTTACAACAATTGGTATTAGTTTGATCAACAGCTGAGTGATCCAAAGGCAGTGACAGTGACAGTATGACAAGTGAAGGCTATTCAGGACATGCATTAAAGTTTGATGGATCTGATTTTATCTTGTGGAAGAGGAGAATGCAGTCGTACCTAGGTTCACTAGGTTATGATATTTGGGTATCAGTTTTGATTGGGTACAAGGAACCTGAATGAGGTCTAGTTGACAATGAAGCTAAGAAGGCTTATTGTTACAATCAAAAGGCTGTGAATGCAATATTCTTAGCATTGGATAAGAGTATGATGGCTAAGGTAATGGATTGTGACTTAGCCAAGGATATCTAGGGAAGACTGAAGAGCATTTATGAAGGGGATGAAAAGATAAGAAAAGCAAAGCTTTAGACCTTCAGAGGCTAGTTTGAAAGTCTACTAATGCAAGAGGGAGAGAATATTGACACCTATATGACCAAGGTAAATGAAGTGGTCAACTCTATTAGGGGTCTGGGAGCCAATCTAGAGGATTCAGTTGTTTGTCAAAAAATCTTGACATCTCTGTTGCCCAAGTATGACTCCAAGGTGTCAGCTATTGAAGAGGAAAAGGATATAGATACTATCACTCTTGATCAAGTGCATGGCACTTTCACAGCTCTTGAACTGAGCTGGAAATAGGGTACGTCCACTGACAAACAAACTGCTTTCAAGGTAATGAAAAATTTGAAAATCAAGGAGAAGAAGAAGCAGTCTGTGGAGGATACTGATGAGAGTGAAGATGAGGTTACAGTTCATTTCACCAGAAAGTTGAAAAGGGGAACAGGAAAATATAAGGACAAGTGTCCTAACCAAGGAAAAATAGAAAGTGATGAAGATGAAAATGAAAAGAAAATTCATTTCAAGGGAAAAAAGAAATTCTTCTCAAACATATACAAGAAAGGTAAGGACAAGAAGAAAAGTTTGGTTTCTAAGAAATGCAGTGACACATCTGATGAAGAGTCTGAAGAATCATCTAATGATGAAGATGATGAGGCTATGTTTATGGTCTCAATAGATATGAAAGAAAACAAAGAAGATTTTTCTAGTAAGGAAGATTTTACAGAAGAAGAAGAGGAAGATGAAAAATCACATCTAGAGGCTGAACTCACAGTTGCCCTTAGAGAGCTTAAAAAAGTAAGGAAGAAAGTGAAAAAGGTCACTCAAAACCTTAAGGCCCAAGAACAAATAGTTCTTGAGTTGAGAGATGAAGCCAATAAGTTAAGGAAGACCTTAGATGATCTTGAGTATCAACTCTCATAGAAGACCATTGACTGCAACACTCTAGAGTTAGAGAAAGTGGCTTTGAAAGCACAACTAGAGGAGGAATATGAGATTCTTGCACAATTTGATGGTTATGCAGATGAGCTAGCTTTATTAAAGGCTAAGGATGAAGACTATGGGAGAACTGAGATTGAGAGAGAAGACTTAGAAAATGAAGATGTTGAAGATGACTCTACTCCAAAAGAGCATCCTAGCAGTAAGAAGCTTAATGACATCATCAATGCTCAAAGATCGACTCATATCAAATTTGGGCTTGGATTTGTTGGGGAATCTTTCAAAAATACCAAGGCAAATAGTAAGGGAACAATACATAATCCTATCAAAGTCAATGATAGGAATGCTCAAAGAGGAAAGACACATGTTACTACTGTTGGCAATCTCAAGAGAGCAGTACAAAAAGATAAAGTGCAGATTGGTCCAATAAGAAGAGAAAATCTATCTATATTCCATAAGACTAACCATGCTAGACAACCACCGTTGGCAAGGCCAAGTAGGAGAGCAAAGAGCTATGGATACAGTCAAGGTCCTCAACAGAGACCTAAAGCATTTGACAACTTCAGAGCTCCTTACAGATGACAGATGGAACCTGTGATGCAGAGGCCCACCTTTCAAGGTTATTGTTACAAATGCAACACTTTTGGACACAAGATCTCAGATTGCAAGTTCAACAGTGGTCCAAGGAGTTATGTGGATAGAAATCCTTTTGCACCCCTTATGGAGAAAACAGTTGAATGTTACAGATGCAACAACCTTAGACATATTGCAAGGAATTGTAGAACTGTGTTTCCCCCACAAAGACAAGAGAATAGAGGTAAACAGAGAGTTTTCAGAAACACAGAAGATGATGAGATGGAGAGACAGTTCTCAAGACAAAAGAGAGCAAAAAAATCTCAATATGTTAAGAAAGTCTGGGTTCAGAGAGAGAGAGTAGAAGATGAAAAAGACGCAACAACATTTGTTATTCAGAGAGCTTTTAAGGCTTAAGGAGACTCTACTTCATGGATTCTTGATAGTGGTTGCTCAAGCCACATGACAGGAGATAAAGAAAGGTTTGAACAATTACATGACTTTAAAGGTGGATCTGTGAAATTTGGCAACAACAATGGTGCCAAAATTACAGGGAAAGGGTCCATAAGTCTGAACCATGGGAAGGTGAAATCCCTTGATGTCTTGTATGTTGAAGGGCTCAAACACAATCTTCTCAGCATCAGTAAAATTTGTGACAAAGGGCATAAAGTAACTTTCACTAGTAAAGGGTGTGAGATAAGAAGATCAAGCAGTAGAAAGGTTATAGCTACTGGACAGAGAACTTCAGAGAACTTGTACACCTTGACAGAGTTAGAGAAAGATTCTTGCATGGTCAACATAGATGAGGAGACATGATTGTGGCACAGAAGACTTGAGCATATCGGTTTCAATAACCTTACCAAGATTTCTTTGAAGAAGGCAATGAGAGATGTTCCCGAGTTGAAGAAGCTCTCCAATCCTATATGTGTATCTTGTCAGAAGGAAAAACAAAGTAGAATCTCCTACAAGTCTAAGGAGTACTATTCCAGCTCTCCATTGCAGTTGATTCACACAGACCTATGTGGTCCTATAAGGACACCTAGCACCTCAGGAGAGAGATACATCATGTTGTTTGTTGATGATCATTCAAGAATGGTGTGGGTGATGTTCTTGAAACATAAGTCAGAGGCTTTAGAAAGGTTTAAGGATCTTTAAGAAGCAAGTTGAGAATCAGACAGGGAAGAAGATAAAGTGGCTGAGATCTGACAGAGGAGGTGAGTACAGTTGGGATGATTTTGAAGAATACTGCTATGAGCATGGTATCAGGAAACAAACTTCAGCTCCAAGAACACCCCAACAGAATGGTGTTGCAGAGAGAAAGAATAGAATAGTGCAAGACATGGCTAGAACAATGTTGGCAGAGAATGACATGGGTAAAACGTTCTGGAAGGAGGCAGTTCTAACTACAGTGTACATCCATAACAGATGTATGTTGAGACCACATGAAAGCAAAACTCCATATGAAATCTAGTTTGGAAGAAGGGCTACAACAAGACACTTTAAGGTCTTTGGTAGCAAGTGTTACATCAAGAACACAACATAAGATTTGGGTAAGTTTGATGATAGGACTGGTGAGGGTATATTTTTAGGTTATTCTACTTCAAGTAAGGCCTATAGATGCTACAACAGACTTAAAAAAATTGTAGAGAGTGCTGATGTCACAGTTGATGAAAAAAGGGATATTCCTTCAGGCTTAGGAAATGATCTTCTAGAATTTGAAGATCTTGATGATGAGAATGACCTATTAATAGTAGACCCAAAAGCAAAGATGAGGTCGATGTTGAACAGACTGAGGTAGATTCAGATGAGTAGAGGAGACACAACAGAGTTGATCAACAGGAAACAGATGAGTTAATCATTGGTGACCTCACTATAGGTGTTCAGACTAGAAGAATGAAGACTAACACCTACTCTCTTCTTTTGAAGATTGAACCAAAAACTGTTGATAAGGCAAGCAATGATGAGAGTTGGATGAAGGCCATGAATGATGAACTTGATCAGATAGAGAGGAATCACACTTGGGATCTAGTCCCTAGGCCAGTTGACAAGAATGTGATTGGTACTAAATGGGTTTTCAGAAACAAACTTAATGAAGATGGTCAAGTGGTGAGGAACAAAGCAAGACTTGTATGCAAGGGGTATGCTCAAGTGGAAGGCATTGATTTTGAGGAAACTTTTGCTCTAGTGGCAAGACTTGAGGCTATCAGAATGTTCTTGGCTTTGTCAGTGTACAAGGGGTTCAAGGTCTATCAGATGGATGTCAAATCAGCTTTTCTAAATGGAAACTTAGAAGAGGAGGTTTACATAGAGCAGCCTGATGGGTTTCAGCTGAGTGAGGACCCCACTCTTGTGTGCAGATTGAAGAAGGCATTGTATGGTTTGAAACAAGCTCCAAGGGCATGGTACTCCAGATTGAACTCTTATTTGTGCAAAGTTGGGTTTCAAGAAAGGTTTAGTGGATAGTAATCTCTACATCAGAACTGAAGAAAGCAGTCAGCTTGTGGTGGTTGTGTTTGTAGATGATATCATCTTTGGGGGTCACAAAGATGAATTATGCAAAGATTTTGCAATGATGATGCAAGATGAGTTTGAGATGTCTATGTTGGGTGAACTATCATTCTTCTTGGGTTTGCAGATCAGTCAGAAGAAGGAATGTATCTTCATATCTCAGTCCAAGTATGTGAGGGAGATGTTGAAGAGATTCACCATGGAGGATTGCAAGCCAGTTAGTACACCTATGATGACTGGGTGTAAGTTGAGCAAGGAAGATGACTCTCCATCAGTTGACCACACCTCGTATATGTCAATGATTGGTAGCCTATTATATCTGACAGCTAGTAGGCTTGACATCTTATAAGCTGTGTGTATGGTAGCCAGATTCCAAGTAGGACCAAAAGAGACACATGTGGCAGCAGTAAAGAGAATTTTTAGATATCTGAAAGGGACTAGTGAGTTTGGGTTATGATATTCGAAAGTCAAGAGCTTTAGTTTGTCAAATTTTTTGGATGCAGATTAGGCTGGATGTGTAGATGACAGGAAGAGCACCAGTGGTGGTGCATTCTATTTGGGGAGCAGCTTGGTAGCATGGCATAGTAAGAAGCAAGAGTCAGTCTCTCTTTCAACTGCAGAGGCAAAATACATTGCAGCTACATCTTGTTGTACACAAGTGTTGTGGATGAAGCAGATGTTAAAGGATCTGAGTGTGGAGGTTGAGCAGGCAGTGCCACTATATTGTGACAATACTAGTGCTATCAATATCTCCAAGAACCTGGTGATGCATTCTAGAACGAAGCACATTGCTATCCGGTATCATTTCTTAAGAGACAAGGTGATGGAAGGTGAGGTAAGAATGGAGTTTGTTCCCACAACAGAGCAGGTGGCTGATATCTTCACTAAACCGCTTCCTAAAGATTAGTTTGAGTTCCTTAGACAGAAGCTGGGAGTGGTGGCTCTTCCAAAGCACTAGTGGCATTAGGAGAGGGGGAGCAAGTTGCTTGATGTTGCTACCCCCATATTGGACTCAGGGGGAGTCCATTGGTTCCACCCTTTGTACTTGTTGTCAAAGGGGGGAGAGAGTTACTTATCGGAGTTTTGGAGTGTATTAGTGATGAGGTGGTTGCCAACAACTCCAAAGGAGGAGATTTTTGTTTTATGGTTGTCCTTGTTGGCAACTCAGCCACGTGGCGATGATGACGTGGCCAATTTGGGTGACGTAGATGAAAATGATGACATGACAGTGTCTAGTGTCACCGATAAGATAACAGAACTCCTTGGTATGCATGGAATGGTTTGATACATCTTTAGTATGTGGTGCGGGTTTCTGAGTCAAAACTGGTAAAATCGGCCTATTTAAGATCGGGGACATTTTTGATAGTGAAAATGATATTTTTTGAAAGATCATTTCTTTATAAAAAATATAGATTGTAATTTATCTAGTCCAGTGCATTTGATTTTGTCGCATTCCGATACCGTATGAAGAAGTTATGGAATTTGTAGCAGTCGAGGGAAGTTTCGGCATTGAAGATGAATTTTTTAAAGGAAGTGTTCTCCATATAACAATATGACAAAAATCCAATCTTTCCAATGGTTCTAATATCATCGCGTTCCGATTCTGTATGAGAAAGATACGTCATTGGAAAGGTCTAGGGGCATTTTGATCTTTTTATATTGATGAGTCAAATGATTGAGTCTTCTGGAAAGTCGTAGAACGTTTAGTTATAGTTCCAACGCACTTTGTTTCATCTCAATCGGATATCGTATGAAAAAGTTATAAGTGTTTCCGTAAAGCCGGTTTGAAAATCCAAACTGAAAATCCATCAGTTGCTCTCGGTGTTGGGTGGATTTTTCAGAATTTATTTTTGAAATTTGAAGGGCTTTTATGTAATTTTAAGATTTTGAAGGTCTGAGTTGCAGGGGGTCTTTAAGCACTAAAATATATGGAGGTAGGGCTTGATTGTAATAAAGAGGAGTAAAGGGAAGTGAAATGGATGGTCCAGATTCGACCACGTAGGCTTGATGCCCATCCAAAGGTTGTTGAGATTTTGCACTGACATGGACGAGATAGATGCTTGCGCATAGGATTTCATTGGTTAGGTGCATAATCCTTGATGCACTGGCGCTACACCTTATCAAGGTATGTTGTGGTGTTTCGCGCGTGCATAGAAGGTATAAAAAAGATTCCGACCTT
>NW_024868615.1:20939-42586 GCF_013358625.1 Macadamia integrifolia | reverse complement strand
AGAGAGAGAGAGAGAGAGAGAGAGAGTATGGGGTTAGATGAAGGACTTGGGTTATCTTTGGTTGGATATTTGAGGTGATGTCCATAAAAATAGAAATTAAGATTTACTCATGGTACACAGAGTTTGATTAGTCAACATGCCTAGACAGAGAGAAAAAAAAGCACAAGCGTATTGTGAATCAATCACAACAATTCTTCTTCAACTCATCCTTACTCTAAGGCATACTTGCTTAGAAAATGGGATAGATGTAAAGCCATTTTCATTGTCTACCCAAATCCATCCAAAACGTTTCTCGGTGCTTATTACCAAGTCATTTTCAGCCTACCCCTTGGTCTTTTGACTCCTTCAAAGGAAAGGTGAAAGGTGAAAGGTCAAAGGTGAAAGCTGAAAGCTGGAGTCCATAAACTCTAACTAGGCTTTGAGAATCCTACACTGTACTACTGTCGCACCACCAATACTCATCTTTCTTTCAGAAGAAGGGTACTAATATTCCTCTACAAGTTAGAAGGAAAAATAACAAAGACAACCATATTATTTTAGAAACATAAAGAAAGCAAATAAGATTAGATTAAATCTAAAAAGAAACTACTCTACAATTTGATTGAGTACACACGGAAAAAATAGTCTTTTGCAAAATTCAAAAGTGCCTTGACAAATTGAAAGCAATTTTTCTGCTCTACTACTGGGATTAAATTGGGGCTTCATGCGACCCTCAATGTGTCCTTCGAGATGTTTTCACTAACTTCAGTTACCATCATCAATCTCAGTTAGTATGTGGATCCTGGGAAAAAATTTTAATCAACGTTGTACCAGTGATAAGAATGAATCAAATTCAATAGGTTAAAGGTTTAACAATCATATAAATCACGTTTAGATCTAAGAAATATTCTCGACATGATCTAAAATATAACCCAATGTGCACTCGCACATCAATCTGAACAAATACAAACCAAGGGAGGAAACATGCCCGTGAGCCATTATGAAGAACAAAGAGAGAGATTGTCATTACCGGTATTCATTGCCGGAGTACACATATACAATATCTAAATCTGATGGGATATATTATGCTTGGCTAGAGGAACAAGTAGAAAGAGAGATGAGTGAAGATCTTTAGTAGAGGCGTCTTTTGTGAACATCATCGCAGCCACTCGAACTGGTTTGCTGGAAAGTGGGGAGGAGATGAAACAGTGAAGCAAAGGTGTCCAGCATCTGATATCTCGCCTAATTTTCTATCAACCTATTCAGATCTGAAGAAGTATTTATTCCCCATCCGATCCTGCTAGATATTGAACTGAGGGGCTTCATTAGAGAATTTAGGGTTCCAATTGTGGTAAACGTTAATGGAATCTCCGTAGGCTTCAAAGATGAGGTTTCTTCCACCAACAAGCATCACTCTGATGAACCTGCACATCTACTGGATCGCTGTGAAGCTCTTGCACCAGCAGCCCCAAAAAAAAATTTTGGATGAGGTTTTGGGATTTGGTGGAGGTAGCAGAGGTAGGGGTGGTGGCGGTAGGGAGAGGGACGGGGAAGTAAGGATCGCGGTTCAAAGAGTCTCCTGGAGGGGGTCCTATATTCCTGGGTCTTTCAAACGTGCCGGGTAAAGAGTTAACGCGGGGAAATTAATGGGTGTTTCTTTTAACTTTGGAAGAGAGAGAGAGAGAGAGAGAGAGAGAGAGAGGTGTTTTTTGATCATATCCCATGTGTTTATTACCTTTAAAACCTCCCTATCCCCAAATAATGCTCCCACGATTTGATTCCTAATTATTGTTATTATTTTTTTTAAACCTCCCCCTATTGTGTGTTATTATGTGCCATGATTTGATCCCTAGTTATTGGCATTTATTTCCTTTAAAACCTCCCTATCCCCAAAGAAATATTTTTCTCCAACGTTTGGGGGGTTTCTACGAATGTTAACATTGAATTTAAATATTTAGTTATGAGGGGTAACCATGAGGTGAGGTGGCAAGCTGAATTAAGGCTTTCATAATGGTCCCTATTGTTTTCCAATCCCCAAATAATGGTCCCACATTTTTTTCCACTTTCTTCTCCACCTTTTTTTTAATTATATATTTTTTCTCTTCCATTTGGAGGGGTTTTTTGGTCATTTAAAAAAAAAATTGTAGATGTCAATGGGCTCTTTTGTCTATTTGAAAAAGTATAAGAAAGAAGGGGAGTACGTACTTTTAAATAGTAGTATGATAGTATGATATATATATACTAGTAAATATGCACGTGTGGCTTATGTGGTGTGTGTGTGTGTGTGAGAGAGAGAGAGAGAGAGAGAGAGAGAGAGAGAGAGAGAGAGAGAGAGAGAGAGAGAGAGCTAGTTGAATGACTCAATTCAAAGTTAATATTATTTCGAGTAAACTTTGTCGGGTAAGTCTGAATGTAACCAACTCGGTTACCTAAATTATATTGTCCTCTAAATTTTGTCTTCTTGCGTTTCTATGTGAGCTTATACTTGAAAATTCGATTTTTAATTCAAATGGTTTGGTCGAAGGGTATACTAGGAATTTAGTAACAAACCTTTTGAAAAAAATTTATCCCTCTTCTTCTTTCTCGCTGAGTGTTTCATCCGCAGTGGCTCCATCTATCCCTCCTCCTCTTCAGTGAGTTTGTCATCCACAATGGCTCCATCGTTCTCCTAAGGGCTAGCCACCGGATTTCAGCTAGGAACCGGAGTTTGTGTCAACGAATCAGGTAAAGGCCTCTCTTTCTCTCTCTCTCTCTCTCTCTGGTCTCAGTGGAACCTTATTACCATTTATTTTCAATTCAGAATTCCATTCCTCACATTCCATTCGATACATAGGAAGAAGGAGTGTGACCTAACACTTGAAGTTTCCGGAGCCTTGTTGTTTTCTTTCTCTCCTCTCTCTCTCTCTTTTTTTTTTCCAAAAACATTAACCTTCTCCCTGATTTCCATGAATCTTTAAAACTATTTTTTCTAAAATGAGTACTATGAATTTATGATGCTTTTGGTCATTTAGTGTTGTTGATGGAAGGGATTTAGTTAAATGAATGATTCCTTAATGAATGATTCCTTTTACTTGCAAGTTAAGTTTTAGGTTATAAGATTTGCTCTAGATGAATTGTACTGCGTCTTAGAATCTTGTGGCCTATTTTAATGACTTGATGGTGTCAATCAGCCTCAATTTGTTGGAAGGTTCTAGTTATATTCTTGCATTAGGCTGCAGATGCTGATGATAATAGCTAACAACTATGTAATTTTTGTATATTTTGTGTTAGTTGATGATATTGCAACTGATGAGTACAACACGATTAGCATTTTGTTTCCTTTTCAGCGACATAGTTAGGCCTTTTGATCCAGAATCAATTATATTACTCTATGGAGTTACTACTGAGATGCCATTGTTTTTTTTTTTTTTCTGCTATTTCTCATTTGCCAAGTTTCTTTTCCATTTGATGTTGGCTTGCAGAGAAGGTGCCGTCCCTTTGATATTAATCCCAAACTCTAGATTCCCATGTCACAACTAATGATTCCCTAGGCCATTACTTCTTTCCTAATTAATGAAACAAAGGAAGAATAGTTACAAATACAATATTTTGAATTCAAAATTGGAATTCATTTTTTATTTTTTTAACCTGGATTCCTTTCATTGGATTTTCTGTTCAACAACTGAACCCACCACTTGTTCGATGAAATTCTAGAATCAAATCTATTACAGCCTTGCCAACATTCCTATTCCCCATAACCCTGGCTTGCCCTACTCTATCTTCCCACCACTAATCCCTTATACTCCAGGCTGAGAAACCCCAAGCCCTAGGTTATCCGATAGTATGCTAATACTGTGGTCTATCCATCATTGATGAGCAAGAAAATGTGATTACCTTCTATCTTCAGTAAAAAGGATGAATGATGTTTTTAAAATGTCAATTGATTATATCTTATAGAGACTTTGTGAACCGGCAACATGCAAGGATAAGTTGAAACCAATAAAACAAACCTGGATCAAGACCTAAAGTTATTTTGTAAAGTATTACCAACATTTATCCATTGATCTTATGTTTACATGATATCCCCTGTTTCTACAGTCCCTCCATCTTGTTCTTTGATTTTTTAAAGATAGGTACTTCATATTGGAATTGCACTTTGTTGAAGGATTCTGATTACATATAGATTTTCTAGCATGAGGTTGTCTTTTGATATCAAATTGGAATCAGATTGCAATCACTCGACCCTCATATACCATGTAGGGGTAGATTCAATTCTTTTTTCAATTAAAAATAAAAGGCCATTTTTTTACTTTGCAAATAGTTAGAAAGAGAGCTTTTGGAGCCTCATGGATGTTGAGGATTAATTTTGGGTTTGTCTAGTTGTAACCCAGCTTGGTTACAAAAGAGTTGCCACTGATTTCTCTTTTCCCTTATTAGCCTCGTGTATAATCTTCTTATTGGTTCATGCTTTAAAAAACCATTTGAGCTGAAGAGAAGTCATGTCCCTTGTGTTTCTATAAAGAGATGAGGCAGGCTCTTCGAGAGATTTTTGTTCATGAAAGGAGAGTTGACTATCTTACCTTTGGTTGCAAAGCCATTTATGGGGTATGTCTGAATGTAACAAAGTCGGTTACAATGCTATTTGAAAAAGGTAAATTTAATTTTTATGTTTTAAATCTGTATGTAAATATGTTTGTAACTTAACATCACTTATTATATATTTAACCTTAACTCTCTCGAACGAAAATATGAAAATTTCATTGTTTTTGTTTTTTGTTTTGTTTTTTTTGTTTTTTTTGTTTTTTTGTTTTTTTGTTTTGTTTTTTGTGTCTTTTCCAGTGCTATGATTCATGTGGTTAGAATTTATATTGCTCATTATAATTAGCTACAATATATGTTTTTTCATTTGTCCCATGCGTAATTAATTTTTGTTGTTTGAGTTTTGTATCCAGTTAGAAAAAGCTTAATCCCCACCTATTTGACAATAGGGCATAACAAATGGATATTGAAGAGGAATTGGTTAGTGTTAAAATTCATTTCCATATTTTGTGACAATGGTACATGATTTTGTTTAGTTTGAATTTGATTACCAGTTGTAGTTTGTATAGTACTGTATTATCTCTTGTATTATTGTAATCGAAAACCATTTGATATAAATTTTAATTCTCATTTTTATAGTTTGAACCATTATTTTAGGAGCGAAGTTCCAATGTTCTGTATGATGAGATTGAGGATAGAAAACATTGATGATGATGTAACAGTTATTAATGATGAATCTACTATTTACATAGGTCAATTATTTATGTCATATGAGGAAGCCTTTTTTACATATAGATTGTATGCAAAGACGCATGGTTACTCAGTAGAGAAACAACATTCTGTCCGGAAGAGAGGAAAAAGTGGAGAAATATATCGAATAGACTTTGTATGCCATAGATCAGGTATCCTAGGCAAGAAGACTTTGGTTGATGTGATGAATGAAAAGAGGAATAGGAAATCATGCCGATGCCATTGTAAGGCTCATATGAAAGTGGCTTTGGTCAATAGGGATGGGGTACTTTTATAGCATGTGGTTACTTTTTCCGAGTCCCACAACCATGAATTTTTAAATCAAAATGAAGTTCATCATCTACGTGCACATAGATTCATTTCAAAGTATTGCAAGGATCGGTTGCTGGCTCTTGACCAAGCCAAAATTTCTGTTCGTCAGATGTTAATAATATTAGCTCAAGAGTAGAATGTTCCAGTTGGTTGTTTACCATTCAGTATAAAAGATGTGCACAATTTTTTAAGTTTAGTGAAGGATCCTGGTAGGAGCATAATGCAACGAATTTAATAATGATGTGCATGCAATTGAAGGAGAAGGATTTTGATTTTTAATTTTTGCATGAGGTCGATGAGAAAATCCGTTTGAAGCATGTTGCTTGGTCCCATGCAACTTTAGTACGTGCTTACCATAATTATGTTGATGTGGTTGTGTTTGACACCACTTATAAAGTCAATTCCTATGATATGCCAGTCGATATTTGGGTGGGTGTCAACAACTTTGGATCAACTTGTTTCTTTGGTTGTCTTCTGAGGGACGAGAGAAATACCATCATTTGAGCGGGCTTTTAAGGTAAGTGAGACATATTTTATTTGAATGTTTAATTATGTAATGCTTTATTTTGTTGATTGTGATTAACGTACTAACACCTTAAAATGCTTATACATGATCCTTGATGTAAGATTTTTTAAAATTTATGAATGGAAAGTGTCACACCCTGCTCACACAGAACTGAGCTGGTGACTGAGTTAACTCCGGTTAACTCACAAACCTGCCAGGATCAACAACACGGTAACTACAATGCATCATACATCTACTAAATTAAGATAAGACCTGTATTTTCAGCGGAAGACCTATTCATAATAATACCTATAATTGTTTCCTAAATACTTGATACCCAAATTGAGTCATAAAAGTTATATACATTTGGGCTCGAAGGCATGATATATACATAAAAATATAACAATTTAAGCATCAAGTAATCAAAAGGGAGTACATCAAAAAGAATAAAAAAGAATCACTCAAGAGTCACTGTTGCCATGCAGCACAATCCTCGCATGTGAAATCGACATCGTGCTCAAACTCATTAGGGACCCACCAGTCCTCAGAGGGAAACTTCACAGTGGGGCCCGACTCCTGATCTCTAGGTGGGTAACCTGCAAAATCACCTAAAAAGAGTTGTGCACGTGGGATGAGCTCACTAGCCCAGTAAGTGGAAACGAAGACCACACAAGGGAAAACCACACAAGGAGTCGTAATACAAATGCACCTATATGTATGCAATTCATTTTGACCCTATTAACCTAACAACATTACTAGGTCATAGGCTATATACTACTCACAACTACAGTGCGTGTATGCCCTAGGTACGAGTCGTGGACCCCATCCCGCGATACGCCCATAGGGTTGTCGGAGAAGGCCTACCATTGGTACCAAAATTTAAAATGTAAGCTGACTCCCAACAAATTTAAATGACAGAAAGTAAATAGGTGACTCCACCTGAAATAAAAGTAGTACGATCGGCCCTCTGAATATACCACTGAGGTTACCGACTGTCCTAACGATCCACCATGCGTATTTCAGACTGTTGTAGGAGTTCGACAACCATAACCTGATGCTTCCCCCCAATAGTAACCCAATACATAAACCCCTGTTGGGATGGATCGTAGCATAAAGGGGTATATAAATCCTAGCCGCATGCTTCTATATGAGCATAGTACGATTACACGATGGCACTACGTCCCATTCCATGAGCCACCATGCACTCATTTTCAAGCTATCTATGGCATCTAATCTAGTATGCATATCATATCCATATAAAATTCTTCCATCACATACATCAAGACATAAAGAATATTCATCATAAAGCAAAGTATAACATGTTATGTAAATGCACATATAATGAGTGATATGGCATACGTGATGTCTAGTCTATACACAAGTGACATGATGAAATGGCTAGACTAACACATGTTAAGTGATGCATAACATTCTAAAATTAAATCAAAGTCCACTCCCCACTTACTTGTATATGTACATGGTGCTTGTATTCAGCAAGCAAGATATCCGATGTGCGGGTATGCGTATAATGAGTGTAACTTATCATAAACATAATGGTTTATCATTTCACTATTTTGAGGTCAAAATCATCATGTTTGAACACTAAAATCAGGTTTAGAATCATAAATGGGGGTTACCCATCAAATTTGGACCCATTCTGGGCATTCTGAAAAGACAGGTGAACATAAGTCAAAGACAGGTGAGCCTTGGAGTCCACCGGTCTTATACCTGCCGGTTACACCAGAGGCTTAGAAATTAACTTCTGGGAACTCAGGTGGGCTAGAGACCCGAAGACAGGTGGGTCTGGAACACCCCCAGTCTTGAAACAAATTTCTTCTTTCATCTTTCCCATCTTCTCTCTGGCTTGAGGAACTTGTTTGGGGTCGATCCGACAACTCATATCACTTATCTAAGGTCCAATCATGTATCCTCAACCTAGATCTAAGATCAAATCAAAAGAAAAAAAAGGAGATTCTTACTTTTTTCTCAAGAACATCAATGAAACCCCAAATTTCACTTCTTTAGCTCAAGAACTTCAAATACTCTAAATCTTCACCAACACTCCTTCCAATTCCTTTAAAATCATTCCATTAGACCTTATATTTGATTATCCAAGTAGGATTAACAAGATCCAAGTGGGTTCTTTCCCAAAAATCAAAAAGAGGGTTTAAGAAAGGGGTTTTCCTAAGAATCCTTGGAACATGTATAATACATATCTCAAATTGAAGATCCCGATGAGCTGATCATTAATCCGGGCTTAAAATACCAAGACCCAGCTCCGATGAAGCTCTACGGTCGATTTCTTTTCTTCTTTCTTCTTCTTCTTCCTTTTCCTTTCTTCTTTCTTTCGCTCTCTTCTTTACTCACCCACCGACTAACTATCATTAATTTTTAAAAGACAATAAATGTCTCCTATTTTATACTTGGGCCCCCAAAAATTATCTTCTAGTCATAGGTGGGTACATCTCAGGTGGGCATACCTCAGGTGGGTATATCTCAGGTGGGCATTCTCAGATGGGTATACCTCAGGTGGATATATCTCAGGTGGGCATTCTCAGGTGGGTATATCTCAGGTGGGTATATCTCATGTGGGTATTCTCAGGTGAGTATATCTCAGGTGGGTATATCTCAGGTGGGTATATCTCAAGTGAGTATATCTCAGGTGGTATACCATTCTAGTCAGTCCATTGCTAATGTTCCACTTGGACTTCAATGGGGACAAACTCATACTTATAATTAAATTGCATAGGCACCCAAAATTACTAGCATGTACCTTTACTTCTTGTACATGGCCTCGTGGTGCATGCAAGTGCAAGGCTTGGGTGCACATATTACACTTGGTACCCGGTCGATCTTGTCAGGCCAACTTGAGTTCAAGGTCACTCTTGCTACCATGTTCCATATGGTATTTGCGTCAGTTCACTCCGGTTTAGCCCCTACATGATCAAACTAAGTCAATACGGGTAATTAGACCGGGTTTAGAAAGTAGGGTATCACAGAAAGGCTCCAAAGTTGATCCTCACAGATCAAGATCCATCAATGAAGGATGTTATTCGCACTGTGTTTCCTTACACAAAACATCAATTGGCATAACCATCAATTTTTATGAAAACCAGAAATTTTGTACAACAATTTGATTGTAAGGAATAACAGAAACACATCTTCTAGAGTTGTGGTGTCATTAAAGGAAGGAAAAATCATATTGCCATATATATATATATATATATATAGTGTTTCAAAATGAGATCAGTGATGATATATTTAATGTATTCACTTAAAAAATCCAATTGACATAGGTATATATGATGCAGGACAACCCAAAGATAATAATGAAACAGAAAATGGGATGAGTATTTATCGTTAACAGTTCTCTTTATCCTAAGGGATCTTTAAAGTCGGGAAAGTCTTGTTCATTAGATTGGGGTACATATGCAACGAAATATTCCTTTTGCATAGATTGAAAAGAAACTACATTAAAAAAACTACATTCTCACATACTATACGAAGAAACTACGAAAGAAAAGATGATTAAAAAAAGATCCCAAAAGGCAAGTGACTTGCCAAAATAGTAAAAAAATGAGAACCCCATTGGAGCACCAAATGTTAAAAGATGATAAACTTCAAATAACCCATAAAAGATATACTTCATAGTTACACCTCATATAGTTAAACATGCATTAGATAGAAAATTATAGGATTAAAATTGCGTCAAGTTGATGATCCAAGAGCTTTATAAGCATTTTAGGATAATGTAAAAACAGTAACCATCATCTACTTCAAACAAATGTGTGATTCAATTCATAATCCAAAGACAAAAAAAGGATAAGTCAAATATTTGAAGTTTTGAAGCAGTAAATCAAAAGGGATTTAATCTGATACAAGAAGAAAAAGGAAGTCATTAAAAAGGTGGGTCATATTACATTCATCCATTTAGTTTTGAAGCGTAAAGTATAAATAAAAAAGGGAATACCGAGCCAAATAAACCAATTTGCGTAACAATCCATAACCTGCATTAAATACAACAAATATTAGAAAGTATGAAGTGATTAACATATAAAACAATTGGATTACGAATATACAAACAAACATAATATTAAAAATACAAGCATAAATAACTAAAGTTACATGAAGAACTTACATGAATGGATAAATGACTATGACTGAGAAGGGCTAGCCTTAGGAGTTTCATTTTCCATCTCTGAAGTAAGCTTTCTCACGTTATCAATCATAACTTCTAAGAACTTCCTCATTGCCTCCGTCATGAGGCAAGACATCATGGCCATCACCTATATCACTATTGGGTTCAATATTCACATCCGATGTTGTGTCTTCACCAAGATCGGTACCACTCTCAGTTATATCAATGACTCCTTCCCACCATGCTATAGAGCCAGGATCAGTATCCTCATTATTTGATTCATTCTCAATTGGAGACCCAATCTCTATCACAGGTGGTCTTTTCTTCACTATCCTTTGGAACAGTGGTCGGCTCTTCTTACAGGGGGAGGGGGGATCATGCAATGCACCTTGGACAAATGTAACAACTCAGTACTTGGTTTAAAAAAATACAGAGCTACTTAATAGACATTAAAAATAAATAAATAAATAAAAACTGAACACTTGTTAGAAACACATAGATAAGTAATAACTCAAAGAATATACCATGCAAAAAATGATGAAATCACTTCTCTTACCCTTTGAAATGCTTGATTCAGGACTACTAAACTTGAGTTTTTTATTCCATTTAATAGGAGACTTACGTTTGCTTCTTGATCTATGATAATGGCTTGGACTTATCACTTCAGAAGCATGGGGGCAGCACGGGTAGCATCATAGTCCATGTTCTCAGCTTCTTTGGAAAGGACATCATCTCTACAAACACTCAAGTTAGGAGATTTGGACGAACAACCCTTCCTCTTCCCCTTTGGTGTCACAGAATCATTTCTATCTGTGGTCACAACAAGAGAGGTCTTCTTCCTCCTTGGACTCAGAGTAACACTTCTCTTAGGGGTCATAGCAGGGGAGGTACTCCTCTTATGAGGACTCACAGTAGCACTTCTCTTAGGAGTCATAGCAGGGGAGATACTCTTCCTCTTAGGGCTCAAAGTATCATTTCACATTAGGGTCACAACAGGGATTGTTATGATAAGGAGAAGAAACTCTAGGAGATGATGCTCAATAATTTTTGAGTATTCAACAGAGATGTTATGAGGAACATCCCAGTAAATAGATTATGTGAATGAATTAAAATAGTAAAAAATAAGACGCAGCATATCATTGAATGAGAAGTCTCCTAAAACCATGAAAGCTTTAGATAAAAAGCTTTACCCAATAGATGAATACATTTCTCTTTTGCTATCAATCTGCATGCCTACCACATAATAAAAAAATAAAAAAACAAAAATTCATAAAATTTTTACTAAAAATAAGATGAAATCACTCACAGTCTACTCCTTTCAATATCTTTCTTTGCAACATTCCATTTTAGGCTTTCTTTCTCTATCGCACCGAGCTTGTCTCATGTCTTTCCCTTCTCCCTATTTCCTGTTCGTTCTCTCTATCCCTCTTCCATGTCTTTTTGTCTCTCTTTTTTCCTTTACTTTCCTTTCTCTCTCTGCCCTCCCTTGAGACGTCCTTTCAATCTCTCCCTTTCCCATTGTCTGGTCTCTCTCTGTCTCACTCCTTCCCTGGAACAACTTTACCACAAAGAAGAAATCCTGTAAATTGTCAGCCCCTTTGTTAAATGAGACATTTTGTCTCTTTACATGCTTTTTTGTCTCACTCCCTCTGGAACAGCTTTACCACAAAGAAGAAATCTTGTAGATCATCAACCCCTTTGTTAATCGAGACATTTTGCCTCTTTACTTGCTTCTCTGTCTCACTCCCTCCTCTTTACCTGCTTTTTTGTCTCACTCTCTCATTGGAACAACTTTATCACAAAGAAGAAATCCTGTAAATCGTCAGCCCCTTTGTTAATCGAGACATTTTATCTCTTTACCTGCTCTGCATACCTACCATTGTTCCATCCTTTCCTAACCGAGACATTGCTCTTACCATCGTTCCATCCTTTCATAACTGAGACGTTGTTCTTACCATCGTTCCATCCTTTCATAACCGAGATGTTGCTCTTCATACCTACCCTGCATACCTACCCTCTTGCCATAACCAAGACGTTTTGTCATTGTTTTTGTAAGGCACCGAGACGTTTTGGGATATCCGACTTTTGTCGCTATTGGCCATTGCTGGTGGGTGTTTAGAAAAACAAGGAAAAAGGTTGTAGCTGGTCAAAATTCAGGAAGTCAAAAGTCCATTTAATAACTTCTCTACTACTACCAAGTGGTGTGTTAAAAAAGAAAATGTTGTTATAAACTGAAATAGATGTTGGTGTATGATGTCTAGTATTCCGTCGCAGTTTAATCCAGGGAGTACTGATGTAGCACCTAGACAGGTAGAACGGCGGTCCCGCTAGCTGATTAGCGGGCTGTGGGGGTTGCAAGGGAGGCAGGAGGCCCTCTGCATAGCAGGAGGTGTAGGGGGGCGCAACCCCCCACTCGAATTTTTTATTTGAGGGCAATTGTGTACTTTTCGGATTAGGGTTTTTTTTGCCATATATTTGTAGCGAGGGTTTCTTTCTCTGTAATGCAAGCAATACTGAGAGGTGTGAGGACAAGCGCTGTAACCCTATCTCCATTGATAGTGAAGTAGGATGTCATCTCACCGGGGACGTAGGCAACCTTGCCGAACCTCGTAAAATCCGTGTGCGTTGATTGTTTTGTTTTTCCATTATCTTCTGCATCGTTTTAGGGTTGCGTTTCTACAATAGAGGTATTGCATTAAAAAAAAAGTGTAATAGAGGTAACGTACTACTAAAGATATGTGGCCCTTCACTCTTATCTCCCTTCTTGTGATGGTTTTTTCACTCTTCTCTCCCTTTTTGTGACAGTTTTTAAATGTCATCATATTGTAGGAAGCGTGCATTAGGGTATTGAGCATGCTAATTTTTCCGTTAGCTACTCTAAGCTGTAGTGGCATACGAATGAAGGCAGTTCCTTATCTTTCTTCGAACTCAATCCCCAGTGATAACACTGGATGAAATGTAGCTGCTGCCTGAGTTGCAGCCACATGCTGTGGCAGCTAAAGAAATGGAATCTAAAAGGTTATTTTGGAAAATACTATAATCTAGGAGGGTATTTGTGAACCCTCGGGGGAAGTGAATTATTCCATTTCTTTGGCTGCCAGCAGGGGGTTGCAGCCCGGGTAGCAACCAAATTTTTTCCTATAAAATGTCCATTCCTCCCTCAAAATATTTATTTCAAATTTACACATGCCCATTTAGTGGACGGCCTAATCACCTCATTATGTCTGGTTACATGACTTCAATTTTTTTTTTTGGAAATAAACCATAGGTCTATTATACGTGATCCACATGTAAATTGAGTCGTGAATTCCACATTCTTATATCCTACTCATATTATATGCCCAGTATTATGGACTTTTAGAATAAGCTTCTATTGGTCCTAATGCCTTACTAATAATATAAACCCCGTTGAAGGAAATTTGGCATTGACGAAGTGAAGGGCATGAGGGAGCGATCACAGTTATGGACTGGATTATTTTTGGGAGACTAAACCGTTCTTACATCCTTGTTTTGATGCAAATTTCTCAATATCACCTCAGTTAATTTTGCATAACCCCGCTGTTTTGTTTTATGTTGAGTTCCAGTTGGTATATACTGTGGTTGTGCATAATTAAAGTTGTAATAAAGGTAGAAAGATTTTACTTCTATTGGTATTCTTAATCGGTCGGTGTCGAGATTTAATCGAGCTATTGTAAAACAGGCATTAACTGGGCTACACACCTATTCAAGTCTAAACACTCTTTAAACATGCCTACCCTAAAGTTCTTTTTTTTTTTATGGGTTGTAGGCCCAAAAATGTTTCAATTGATCATTAAATCATTGTATAAGTCATTACAACCCATTAAAAAAAAATTAGAAAATTGACATTACCCCCAAAGTCTGCATCATACGTAAGAACTATTACCCCCTGATGCAGAGGCTGCCACCATTGTTGCAGAATTTTTACAGTTCTTATCCATGAAAAAGGTAAAAGATTGTTTCTTTATTTATTTTTATTTTGATTCAGAATTGTGAACCTTCGGTGGGAGAAGCAATCTCGTCTTTAGACAGAAACAAAGAGCATCTTCATGGGCTAGTAGTTACAAAGAAAAGAAGAGATAAAAAAAAAAGGATCAAAAGGGTCTTTTCCACTTCTAAACTAACAACATTATGCATCAGGGGTACAATTGATATTTTTAGGAATTTAGGATGGTTTCTTAAATAAATCTTAAAAATAGGGGTGGTACAAGATAATTTTCCTTTTTTATTTTTAAAGGAATAGATTAACTTCTTATATTATCATGTTATATTAATAATTAATAAACACTAAGGGTGCAATCTTGGCCAGCACGAGAATTTGGTCTTGGGTTGTATCATGTTATATAATAATTAATAAACACACTAGTGTTTTCAGGAGAGTTTGGATCAGGTCCTCGTTCGAGAATTTGGTCTTAGGTTCTCGTACATCTCGTTTGCCGACACATGTAACCTACTAAATATTATCACCGGGATTGCCTATAATGTTGTTACCACTTTCTTTATCTCTCTCCTTCTCTTGCTCTTTTGACTTAGTTGCCTCTTATTTCTCTTCTGGACTTTCTTTTTATGCATAAAAAAATTATTTTATATTTTTATTTAAATTATTGAATCTTATTTTAATTAATTGAATCCAAAAATACTTATACAAAATGTTCTCTCTACTTATATCGGTCCAATACAACATCAATATCGATCCAACACGACATTGATTCTATCCAATCTAATTCCGATCAATTAGATCAGTACTAAAACCCTAAGTCTAGAATACCTATTTGATAACTCTATAGGTGGAGTAATCTCATTTTCTTTTAACCACAGTGATCCATTCAGCATAGGCTTCATTAAATGTTAGAGGATATAGAAGGGTATTTTGGACTTGTACCAAGACCCATAGGGATTTGTAAACCCTATGATGGTGGGTGAACCATCCTCTATAAATGAGTAAAATTTCTTCGTTTTTCTATTTTTTTATTTGATTGCTTTGTATTAGTATGATAGAGATTAGTTTTACGTGAGTTTTAAAATAAAAATGTTAGTGAAAATTTTGAGAGAGAGAGAGAGAGAGAGAGAGAGAGAGAGAATGTGGAAAAAGAAAGGGAGAGAAAATAGGAAGAGATAGGTAGTTGGTAAAAAATTTAGGAGAGATAATAAGTGGGTTGCACACATCCACCTCTTAATTGTACGAGAATCGAAACTTAGATTCTTGTACGAGGACTTGATCCGAACTCTTTTCAAGAAAGTTAAAATCTAGGAAGATGACAAGAGGAATATTGTAATTATATTATATTTTATAGGTTGTTTCTAAGGGTTTTGAGACTGATTCTGGTCAATTTCAATTTGATTTGGATTTGGATTGGTATTATCAACTATTGATTTGATCTTAGATTCGTGTTTAAAATCGATTCTAGGCTTTTTTGGATTGGATTGTGGGTTTTAAGATTTGAATGTCTATTCTAGGATTTTTTGGTCCAATTTCGATTTGATTTGATTCAAATTTTGTAAGGACTGGTTCAATGTCAGATTTCTAATTTTGATCGATTTGGCCAATTTGGATCAATCCTAATCCCAGTCATTATAGAATAGCCAAATCTAGGGTTTTTGGTATTATTGGTTTTCAAAATCTAAAGCAGTTTTGGGATTGATTCTGACTGATTAGGATCTAATCCGAACCAAAATCATTAGGGACCAATTCATTCTTTGATTTTGTGTTAAAATCTTGGTATTAGCCAATATGGATTGGAATTGGTCATGAATTATCCAATTCATGTAGTTCTAGAATAGTTAATTCAAAATTGTAATCACTATAGAGATCAGTTCGATCATCAGTTTTGAGTCTAAAATCATTGGTTGAATCGACCATAGCAATCCCTATTCAAGCTGCTCTAGCATGATCAATTATAAGGCTTTTGTGGTTGATTCCGACCATTTTCTGTGATACCCTACTTTCTAAACTTGGTCTAATTTCTCGGTTGGTTCGGTTTGGTCTTGCAGGACTTGAACCCGAGTGGGCTACGATGGGTACCTTATGGAGCATGATGGCAAGAGTGACTCTGAACTCGGATTGGCCAAATGAGTTGGAGTCAGTGCCCAGTGAAGTTTGTGTACCCAAACTGTACACTTGCACTTATCATGAGGCCATGTATGCATAATAAAGGTACGTGACTGTATTTTATTCCAAGTATACGTATTAATCAATTACCGAGAGTGAAATACATGACGGGGCCAAGCCCTATAACAAATTCTAATGTTTGGGCTAAGTTTGGCTGACTGGTGGGTGGTCATAGGTGGGTCAGACCCACCAATGTGACCTACCAATCTGGTCACTAGATATTTTTACCCTACTATAAATAGCATTTATTACCTCTCTTTCACCTCATTTATTGTTTTACAAGGTAGTTGAGAAAAGTAAAGAAGAGAGAAAAAAAAAAAAAAAGAAAGAGGAGAGAGGAAGGAAGAAGAAAGTGGGGAAGGAGACGATCCTTGTGAGTTGCCAGGGTCAGATCTCTTGAATCCGACACTAGATTTGCAATCCT
Source organism: Macadamia integrifolia (assembly GCF_013358625.1). NCBI lineage: Eukaryota > Viridiplantae > Streptophyta > Magnoliopsida > Proteales > Proteaceae > Macadamia > Macadamia integrifolia. The sequence continues at coordinate 25,833 of NW_024868615.1, read as the reverse complement.
TGTCTCGAGATCTATGATTTTAGGTGAGTAAGGTCCATATTCCTTATGCCTTTATGAAACCCTAAGTGAAACCCTTCGATTTGGGTAGAAATCCTTTTGATCTTGCTACTATCTTTTGAGAATATGAATCTAAGGTTTAATAGAGGTTCTATATGTTGTTTATGAATGATTTAGAGGAAGACTTGCAAGATTTGTGAAGCTTTTGTTGATCTCTTAAACTAAAGAGAAGGATTTGAGGGTTTGAGGTATTCTTGAGCAAAGAGGTAAGATCCATGCTTAAGACCTTGGATCGACCTTAGATCGACCTTAGATTTAAGTTGGAATCATGATTTGGAGCCTTAGATTTATGGAAAATGCAGTCGAATCGACCCTTGATGGGTTCCCCAAGGTGGGATGAAGAATGAGAGAGAGCAGCAAAACCTTGGTCGTGAGTGGTGGGTGCTTCAAAATGGACAGTACCCACCAATCTAGTGCCTGCCTGTCTTGGGTGGGCTGCTGGCTTGATCAGCGAGCAAGGACTGGTGGGTGTCTTGCCCACCATTCTTGCCTGTCGGTCCAAGCAGAGCTGCTGATCCAACAGGAGAGTAAGGACTAGTGGGTGCCTTGTCCACTGGTCAACCTACCAATCCGACTTCTCGGATTCCGATTGGACCCAAATTTCTTGGGTAACCTACTCTTGTGATTCTAAAAACATTGGAATATCAAACCTCACTAGTTATGACTTTAGAGTGGAGGTATACTAAATCAGCCCTTTTATGATAGGTTGTAATAGAATTTGAGTCATCGCACGCCAGATCTACCCCGTACAAAGGGTGATCATCGTACACAAATAGGTAAGTGGGAAGAGGACATTGTATCATGTCATTCTGGTTGTAGACTAGTCATGTCATTATTTATTATTGTGTAGACTAGTCATCCTTGAATGCTATTACATGCATTGATATGTGCATTATGAAATTCATTTATGATTAACATGCTGATATCTTTAATTGTTAAATTCATGTCCTTGTTTTGTGATGTGAGATGGGTGATTTTAATTATTGATTATGTGCTTGTTAGACTAAATGCCATAGTCGGCTTGGACACGAATGCATTGGTGGCCCATGGAATGGGACACGGTGATACTATGCAGTCGTACTATCTCACATAGGAGTATACGGTTAGGATTGACATATCCCTGTACTATGACCCTTCTTAGTAAGGGTTTAGGTGTTAGGTATATCATGTCAGAAACTTCAGTGATATAATAGAGGGCCAATCTTACTGCTTTTAATTTTAATATCGCTCTGGGTAAGCATTTTACTTTAATGTCGCTCTGGGAGAGCAATTTACTTTCATGTCACTCTGGGTGAGCATTTTACTTTTTGGTACCAACGGCTGACCTTCTCCGACAACCCAATAGGCGTATCACAGGATGAGGTTTGTGACTCGGACCTGGGGCATACGCGCACTGTGGTTGTGAGTAGCACATAACCTATGACTTAGAATTGTTGTCTAGGTGGACTAAGATAATAAAATGAACTGAACGTATATGGGTTCATTTGTATTACGCATACTTGTGTGGTCTTTCTTTTCAGTTACTGGGCTAGTGAGATCATCCCATGTGCACACCATTTTTAGTTGATCTTGTAGGTTTTCTGGCTGGAGAGATAGAGTCGGGACCCACTGTGGAATTTCCAATAGAGGATTGGTGGGTCCCTGAAGATCCTGCGCATGGGGCCGAGTACCTATGTGAAAGCTGTATTGCGTGTCACTAACACTGATACCATACAAGGATTCTTTTTTATTATTTTGGAAATATTATTCCTTTTGTGTTCTAGATGCTTAAATTATATTTCTTTTGCATATATCACGACTACGGGCCCATGTGTAATTATGTTATGTTATACAATTTGGGTATCAAGAGTATTGGGGTATTTACAGATATGTACAAGTAAGACTTCTACTAAAATATAAATTTTATTTGATTTAGTGTGTGTATTCTGTGCTATGGTTACTGCGTCATGTGATCCTGGTAGGTTTCGTGTTAATAGGTGTTAACTCAGTTATCAGTCCTGTTCTATATAGAATGGAGTATGATAACAGTGGTATTAGAGCGAGATGCTCTACCCACACACAACATACAAGTTAGATCCCATAGTGTCATATAATAGGACCCTGGGGTTGGGTAAACATAAAAGCCTTAAAGTACTAAAACCTATAATAGGATTAAATCAGTGGGTTGATTCCATAAACCAACAAGATTTATAAAGTAATAAAAATTTCGACAGCATAACGGCGTTATATTGAATTTTCAAAAAATTTACAAGGTCACTTGATAATCACACATATATATATATATAAACATAATCACAAAATAGGGTGACATACAATGGTCACCACCAAACCACATCAAATAAGTCAAATTAAGTAAACTGTTTCAAAAGTAACAACATTCACAAAATACCACCAATTTTTCAACCATAAAAAAAATATAACCAGCATATATACAAGTATCAAAGACCATCAGAACTACCATCATAAGTTAGAAAGAGGGGAATGAAAGATAGGAGAAGAATGTGGAGGAGAAAACTGCCACTTAATTGATTGTCCCTGGATGCGAAAGATGAACTACCTCACTTGGGCTGTGACTTGCAATGGAAATTATAGTCGAAGAAGTTCAACTGGTCATTTATTAGGACCACTTCCCTTTGCACTCTATGGATGTCAGCAGTGACACCCTTGGAAGCCTCATCCAAGTCCCTTGTAAGGGTTTGGAAATCAGTTTCCATTCTTTCCAATCTGTGATGTATCGCCAACTCCCGAGCGACCCTCTCCTTTGTGCGCTTAGACATCCTATCTTGGCCCTCCTTCAGGGCACCAATGCTATCCATCAGCTTTTGAAAATCAAAAGCCTCACCTAAAGGTGGTGGAGCCGTGAAATATGGATCAATAGCCCTAGTCTCTAGAGGCTCCTCCTCTAGAATATCCTCCTCATCAATCTCTTCCTTATCAGGATGAGGGAAATAATCCTCATCCTCCTCACTCACGTACTCAGTCTCCATGTCTTCCGGCCCTTGCTCTTCTACCTCCTGTGGTGCCCCTGCTGGCGTTGGCAACCCCATCCTCTTCAGGTTTTCTTTAGTAAATCTATCCCCTAGGTACTTCCCTTCATCACCTGTCAAATCCACTTGGAAGTACTCAAAGACTTTGGTGAGTGACCTCCGATAAGGAAAACTAGAGTCATTAGGATGAGCAGTGTAATACTCCATGGTCTTCATCATCACATATGGAGGCAAAGGTGGGAAGCACCCTCTTCCAGGGCCACAGAGATGCAATATGTAAGGTAAGCTGTCATGAAACTTACTTAGTTCTTATGACCAGTCTTGGGATGTAGGTTGAACTGAGCTAGGCATGCGAAAACTCAGGCGGCTGCATTATAAGTAGTCTCAGATAATGGGTGCCCCTTCTGCCCACATTTGGTCTTAAAGATGGTCTCCTGCATCCTCACGCTCAAATCCGGACCCATGACCTTAATCCTTGGAGGGTTGTAAAAATGAGCACCCTTGATCGAGACACCAAAAATGGCCACAGTAAATCCACAGTCAGAATAATATCTACCCCCTTCACTAGACTGATAAGGGAGTATTGCCCATCCCTATAGGAGACCTCCAGGTTGTAATAGAAATACCGGATAGGGTCCTCATAGTATGGACTATCAGGGTAGAGCATGGGCTCCCAACCCAAGGCCGCGAACCTCTCCAACATTTGATAATCCATAAAGTCTGCAGTCACCACTATCTTTTCTATCATGACCGGTCGCTCAGAAAATATGGACCAGGCAACAGCTACCTCCGTACTATGTAATAAGCCTTAGTTATAGCTTGTAGGATCAAAGAAGGGGTTACATACGGGCTAGGCCCGTGATGAAGAAGAGCCAGGAGTAGCATTCCTCCCCCTTGAGGTAGTAGTCTTCCTCCTTTTAGAGGAGGAGGCAGTCTCCTTGTCTTTTCTGGATGACATCCTGACAACACAAAAGAGAGGTGTGTAAGTGAAGGAATGGAGAATATGAAAAGAATGTGATAAGCAGTATCTTAAAAAGGGGAGGGTGAGATGATCCCTATGAGAAATGACAAGGATAATAAAAACCCCAAAATGCAATGATGCTAAGTGATGAAATTGAGAGGAGTAAAGAAATGTATGTAGGGATAAGTGGCTCTAGGGTGTCTATTGAAAACATAGAAATGAAGCATATGGATGCAAGAACCTACTTATTACCCAAATGCAATTAAAGAGGGAGTGATAAATACAAAGATGGAAATGATAACAGTTAAATCAAGGAAAAGGGATGGAAATCCCTAAACCTTTGATTAGAGACAATGGAGTTGTGCATGAGTAAAAGTGAGATAATCATGAAGGGAAATTACTATCCCTATAATAAAATTATTCAAACTACTTTGCAAGTCATGAGAGAGGATGGACATAGTGATAATTTTATTCATAAAGGAAAAGTAAAGAAAATGGAGAAAAACCCCCAAATTTCCAAAGGATTATGACCATAAAAGGGGGTGATTGTATATCAAAAGGTGGAAACATAGACACGCACGAATGGAAATGACTACTATACTATTATGTTTGTGCATTGAGAGTGGAGAATAGCATTTGAAGCGTCAATTAGATGTAGAGAAGGAAAAATGAGGATAAAACCCTAAAATAGAGAATTTAGGGCAAGAAATTGAGATTTTCTCTTTATAATCGGTCAATTGAGACCATCAAACCATGGAAAGTGTAAATGGATCATTACATTGCCAAGAAAACAAATATTCTATGGAAGAAATGAAGTATAGGATGAAATATTGAGATCTATAACAAAGAATACCGAAAAGCAATCATTCTCAAAGGGAAAAGGGAGAAG
>NW_024868615.1:0-18902 GCF_013358625.1 Macadamia integrifolia | reverse complement strand
AAATCACTCTCACACACCATACGTAGGTTTAATTTCATTTTCCCCAACTTAGGATTAGGTTAGGATGTTAGGTCATAGAGGATTTGTTCAAATTCCCAAATCCTAGGGTTTTGGGTAGGGGTTTCATAGGGATTTGTCCTTAGACCCAAGGTTGAGTGAATAACCTTGCCAATGTAGGTCTCTTACTCTAATTTCCTCCTCCCATTATGTAGTCGTTATGGTTGGGTAGGTGGGATTTGGTTGGGTCTCCATTACTTCTAATAAAGAGTGAAATGGGAAGGAGAGAGAGAGAAAGAGAGAGAGAGAGAGAGAGATTTATGTGTGTGTGTGTAGAGAGGTGAGCATATGGGCTTACCTCAAGAATGGAGCCATAGCCTTCCTCCTTCCTTCCTCCCTTCCTCCCTTGCTCTCTTTCTCCTTCTTCTTCCTCTTCTTTCTCCCTTTCCTTATTTTTAATTTGGTAGGAGAAGAAATGAATGGTAAGACCCCTATTTATAGCCACTTAAGTCCCACTAAGGGCTATTTGGGGATCTAATGGTTTTTTACCCAATACCAGGTTATTCCGTTATTCAGCACTAACGGCCCTCTTCAAGATGTCCCGCCATATTAATCAACTCCCTAACACATTGTTCCATCAATGTGGATGGGTTTGGGGTGCATGATCGTGAGGTCTCGGGTCCCATGGTGAGAAACCCAAAACTGGCCTGTGCACTCACCGTATAGTGTTCACCGATGGATGCTCCATCCCTTGGTGACCATCAGCCGGTGAATGCTGAACTAGTCACTTTGTATGGAGATCTCTCCTCAGTTTGAGTGGGGCCTTCTCCAGGGTTTCTAGTGTGTGTGAGGTTCAACTGACCTTTCCCTTCAGGTCTAGAATCCCTTTCAATTACTTAAGCATGGGTAACAGGTGCAAGTGGGGTCGCCCTTCCTTCCTCGACAAAATGCGGATGCAACCCAGTACTCACTTGTACTGGTGTTCTCCGGTGTCGCACCTGAACATTAAAATAGGAAGTTTTAGGGTTCGGATATAACATTCCCTCCTCCTTACAAGAAATTTCGTCCCTGAAATTTGTTATACCTGGTGATCCAAACAACTGAGGATATATCTTCTTCATTTCCTCCTCATGTTCCCAAGATGCTTCTTGTTTGGAGTGATTCCTCCACTTGACTAGTACATAAGAAATAGTCCGATTGCGGAGAATGTGGTCTCTCCGGTCAATGATTTCTTCTGGTTGTTCTACATATTTCCAATAAGCGTCAAGTTCAAGGCTACATGTGTCAAAATATAGGCTGGATTGAAAACGTACTTCTTGAGCATGGAAACATGAAATACATTATGAGCTCCTTCTAATTCGGGTGGCATAGTGACCCAGTAAGCTACTATTCCAACTCTACTCAATATCTCATAAGGTCCCATGTATCGAGGACTTAGCTTTCTCTTCTTGCCAAACCTCTTCACTCCTCTCATTGGGGAGACTTTCAGAAAATTTTTATCACCCACCTCAAACTCTAGGTGTTTTCATCTGACATCCGCATAGTTTTTCTGTCTTGATTGAGCCACCTTAATTCTCTCCCTGATTACATCCACTTTCTCAGAAGTGGCTTGGATCAGTTCTGGGCCTAGGATCCTCCTTTCTCCAACTTCATCCCAATACAAAGGTGTTCTGCATTTCTTACCATATTGGGCTTCATAAGGTGCCATGGCTATAGTAGCTTGGTAGCTATTGTTGTAGGAGAACTCTATGAGTGACAAGTGCTCATCCCAACTATAGCTCATATCCAACACACAAGCCCACAACATAGCCTCTAGGGTTTGTGTAGTCCTCTCTGATTGCCCATCTGTCTGTGAATGGAATGTCGTGCTGAAATTCAGTTGTGTCCCCATTGTTTTTTGTAGACATTTCCAGAAGTTGGAGGTGAATCTGGCATCAGGGTCGGAGACAATGCTTGCCGGTACACCGTGTAATCGGATAATATTGTCAACATACAGTTGAGCCAACTTTTCCATGGAGTAAGTAATTCTCATAGGGATGAAGTGGGCCACCTTGGTCAGTCGGTCTACAATTACCCAGATTGTGTCATTCCCCTTCTAAGTACGCAGCAATCCTATGACAAAATCCATGGTAATGTTTTCCCACTTCCATTCTGGTACGGGTAGGGGTTGTAATAGTCCAAGTGGCCTTTGCCTTTTTGCTTTGATCTATTGGCAATTCAAGCACCTGGCTACATGGGTGGCTACGTCAGTTTTCATGCCATACCACCAATAGGACCTTTTTAAATCCTTGTATATTTTTGTACTACCAGGATAGATGGAGTAGGGTGAACTATGAGCTTCTTTCAATATTAATTCCCTCATCTCTTCATCCTTTGGTACGCAAAGTCTATCCTTGAACTTAAGGACCCCATCTTTAGTCAACTTGAAATTTAAATCTTTTTGACTTCTTTCTTTGATATCACCTACTATTTTTTGAAGATCCTCATCCAGTACTTGGGCGGCTTGGATTTTCCCCACTAACGATGGTTGTATCATAAGTGCAGCCAAGGTCACTACCACCTCATTCGTTAGTAGTTCCAAATCCATTCTTCTAGCTTCCTCAATCAGCTGTTCATTCACCGTCAAGGCTGCTAGGTATAGAGTTTGAGACTTCCTGCTCAATGCATCAGCCACTATGTTGGCCTTCCCCGGATGGTAATGGATGGTGCAATCATATTCCTTCATTAGTTCCAACCATCTTCTTTGTCTCATATTCAGCTCCCTTTGGGTGAAAAAGTATTTCAAACTCTTATGATCGCTGTAGATCTCACTCTTTTCCCCATATGCCGCTAGATCTTTAAAGCAAAAATGACCACTGCTAACTGCAAGTCATGAGTGGGGTAATTCTTTTCATAGTCCTTCAGCTGTCGAGATGCGTATGCTACAACCTTGCCAATTTGCATCAACACACAGCTTAAGCCCAACTTGGATGCATCACTATATACTACCATTCCATCGTTGCCTTCTGGAATAGTGAGTACTGGAGCTATTATTAATTTCCGCTTCAATTCCTGGAAAATTTCTTCACATTCCTTAGACCATTCAAATTTCACTCCATTCCGTGTTAGTCGAGTCATAGGTCCAGAAATGCGTGAGAAATTTTCAATGAACCTTCTGTAGTACCCCGATAAGCCCATGAAGCTACGAATTTCACCTACATTCTTAGGTGCCTCCCATTCTACCACAGCCTTTGCCTTTCCAGGATCAACTTCAATGCCCTTCTTTGAGACAATATGCCCTAAGAAATGCACTTGTGTAAGCCAAAACTCACATTTATTGAATTTTTCATACGACTGCTTCTCTCTCAATTTCTGAAGGGTAAATCTCAAATGGGTAGCATGTTCCTCCCGGTTCTTCGAATAGATCAAAATGTCATCGATGAACATGATGACAAAGTTGTCTAACATATCGTGGAATAATCTATTCATCAACTCCATGAACACTGCAGGGGCATTGGTTAGTCCAAATGGCATAACTAGGAACTCATAGTGTCCATAACAGGTTCTGAAAGTTGTCTTCCTGATGTCACCCTCTTTGATCTTAAGTTGATGATAACCAGATCTGAGGTCAATTTTGGAGAACGTGGTTGCACCTTACAATTGATCAAAAAGGTCATCGATTCTGGGCAACGGATACCTATACTTGATAGTCAGTTTATTGAGTTCCCTGTAGTCTATGCACATTCTTATACTCCCATCCTTCTTCCTAGCAAAGAGTACCGGTGCTCCCCATGGGGACATACTAGGTCGGATGAACCCTTTCTCCAATAAATCTTGTAATTGTTCCTTCAACTCCTTCAGTTCTGAAAGTGCCATTCTATATGGAGCTTTTGATACAGGTGCTGCCCCAGGAATCAGATCAATAGTGAATTCAGTCTCTCGGTCTGGGGGTAGTCCAGGTAAGTCATCAGGAAAGATGTCTGAGAATTCTCTCACTACTTCTATTTCCTCTACTGACTTGCCCTCCTTAGTTATGTCATTCACAGATGCCAAATAAGCCTCACATCCTTGCTCTAGTAATCTTCTCACTTCAAGTGCAGATATCACTAGTTTCTTGGACTTCTTGACTTTTATCCCTTTGTAAACAAACTCACCTCCTTCTCAAAGTTTGAATACAATTTTCTTCTCAGTACATAAAACACATGCCTTATAGGCGGATAACCAATTCATACCTAAGTTAACATCGAAGTCACGCATTTCTAATTTAATCAAATGAGCAATCATGTCCCATCCACAGACTTGAATAGGACACGGCTCATAAATCTCCTCTAATCCTACCTCACTCCCAGTCGGTGTGCTAACTACTAACTTGTGTGTTAACATTTTTGGCTTGACATTCATCTTAGCGGTAAAAGTGGGGGATACAAATGAATGTGATGCACCAGTATCAAACAAAATATATGCAGGGATCATCGATATCAACAAGGTACCTGTGACCACTCCAGGTGATGCCTCTGCTTCCTCAGTAGTCAGTGCAAACACTTTCCCTTGCAGTCTAGCTCTCTGTGGTGCCTGAGCTAGATGGGTAGCGGATAATGGCTGCACTGATCTAGCTGGTCCTATATATGGGTCACCTGGTCTCCTCTGTGAGCAATTCCTTGCAAAGTGACCCGTTTGTTGACAGACAAAACACCTTAAGGGGACCGTCTTAGACTGTGCTACCATAGGTCTAGGTGGTGGGGGTGCTTGTCCTGTTTCTGGTCTTCTATACTGACTTGAGGTTGCACTAGAATATGTCCCCTTACCAAACCTGCTAGGTGCCACTGTCCTCTTCCCTTGTATGGCATGATAGTTCTCTCTTTATTTGTCCTCAATGGATTTGGCAGCCTGAACCACTTGGGTATAACTATGGAGGTACTGAGCCACTAACACAACCCCTATAGTGGGTCTTAACCCTTTCTCAAATCTCTTTGCCTTTGCCTGATTCCCCTTCAAATGCTCAAGTGCAAAGAACAACTTCTCAAAATCTTGTTGATATTCTAATACAGAGTTGGATCCTTGTTTCAGCTCCATGAACTCTGTTTCCTTCCTCTCCCTCACACTATCTGGGAAGTAATTGTTGTAGAATGCCACTTTAAAGTGGTCCCATGTGAGGTTAGGTTGTAGGGCCACTAGGATGTGTTCAGTGGACTTCCACCATGCATTTGCCTCAATTTGTAGTTGGTAGTCGGCACACATCAGTTTCTGTTCTTTAGTGAGGGTCATTACCTTAAATGCCATCTCCATTCCCTCTACCCATTTGGTGGGTGCCAAAGGGTCCTGCGCAATCCCACCAAAGTAGGGAGGCCTAAACTTTTGGAACATTTCCATCACTTTCACATTGTCCATAGGTATAGGCAGTATGGATTGGCTCTGTGATGTCATTTGCCCCTGTGTTAGTGGTGCATCAGGTCGTGGCGCATAATGTATATTAGAGCCTTCTGGGTGGGTTGTGTGGTGAGCCCTTAGTGCTGAGACTTGTTGTGCCTGGGGAATAGTGGTAGGAGCAACATTAGGAACAACATTGATCTGTGCATTTAGACCCGTCATAAACACCAGATGCTGCTGTTGTTGTAATCCTCACATCATCACATTTTGTTGCTATTGTAGTCCTTGCAACATGTTGCCCATAATTGACACTACATCCTGGGCAGAAAGTATAGGTGGAGCAAGAGGGGTTGCTTATGCTATGGTATCGGGCACCTCTTACCTACTTGGTTCCGAAGTTGGTGGCCAACCCATAGTAGATGTAGTAGCACAGCGTGGCCGTTTAAGCGGCCGTCCCACCAGTGTTTGGGACTTTTTAGGAACTATGTGAACCTTCCTGTATAAGAGGTAACATAGGTAACTTAGTACAACTGAGCATGCATATTCAAGTCTTTTTATGTACTAGGCTCAAACACCCACATCCTTCGTGTCCGCATATTGAGGGAAGGAAATATGTAAAATGGACCCACACATATAAAGAAAAGAAAATAAATTCTCACCTTTTTACCTTCACCGGTGGATGTTCACTGGTGGATAGTAATTATTTCACCGGCCAGCCGGTGAACACTTTTACTGTCTTTTAACAGGGCTGGCCGAGAACTTTCATTTTCACCATAACCTCTTCCTTTTCTTGCCAAGAACGACCGGAGAGCTCTCCCAAGGTTGGAAGAACATCATCCGATGATCTTTGCTACCAATCCATGCCATATTTCACGCAAGAGGTAAGATTTTCCTCCCATTTTGCTAGTTTTTCAATTTTCCCCAAATTTTCTTCTTTGTGAAACCCTAACTAGGGATTTATGTGAAATTTCTTGCATTCTTTTCAAATGTGCCTTTCCTTTTGTATACACTTAGTTGGATATGTATATTTTTTGTGTTTGTATACAACCATGAGTTCTAGAAGAGACAAACGCAGTCGAAATGCTGCAAGACAGATTCCAGCTCCAGAACCCAACTTTGACAGATTTTGGTTTAACTCTGCGGAAAGTGCACAGAAATGGAGGGTGTTTGGAAGTAAACTTGTGGATTCCAGGAAGGCAATATTGCATGGTCAGATGCTTTCCTTTGGTATAGCGAGGCAGTTCCAGGCACTGGGTTGGTCACCCCTCTTGGACCAAGGGGCAAATGTTATCCTCGCTTGGTCCAAATGTTCTTTTGCAATCTAAGGGGCGAGGAAGTGGGGGAGAATGATTATCGTCTCACGAGCTGAGTTATGGGAGTAGACCTCTCCTTCACCACAACCGAGTTTGGTGCTATTACTGGGATTTCAAGCACCGAGGAGTATATATTATGCTCCCAAGACTAGAAGGGGAGCCTTTATGCCCCAAGATAGTTTAGATGAGATGTGTCGGCAGTTGACTGGAACCACCGGTGGATGGACTAGGTTCAGTCGCTTCAGGACCACGCCCAAGGTGCTTTGTAAGGTAGTTTAGTTAAACATATTACCAGCTGGAGGTCATTTCAATGAAGTTTCTCTTCTCCAAGCCTGTATTACCCTTTGCTTGTATGTGGGTCTCCAGATCAACCTCCCATACTTATTGATGCGGCATATGACATACCGAGCCAAGTACCCAAAAGAAGAAAATTTGCTTTGCGGAAATCTTAATTCTAGTATTTTCGTACACTTTGGGGTCCACTATGCTAACGTGCCTATAGATGGAGCCAAGAGGTATCCTTTCGATTTACACTCTTTAGTGAAGATGAAGGTTGACCCTAATGATGGTAGTGATGCTGAGGGGGTGCCGGTAATGGTCCCTATAGGAGGTGACTAGAATATGGATATGGAAAACGACGAGGAGGCCGAGGAAAGCGAGGAAGATGGGGAGGATAGTGAAGATAATGGACCTCCACTGTGTCAAGGCCGTAAGGGAACTACCCTGCCTCCTCCTTACACTTCATCTCAATATGCTGGTGGTGCTTCTTCTTTGACCGCACCAGGTGATGCAGTGGATTGGGATCTAGTGATGCAAGCTATGGAAACAGGTTTTCGGGGTCTGAATACCCGTCTGGACAACATTGATGATAGGGTTAGTCATCTGGAGGTATGGACCCGTAGGTGGGACACTTATTTCGGGCTAGCAAATACTACTCCAGTTTCTTCAGTACCATCCAGTGATCCACCCTAGCAGTGGTTTTTCTTAGGTCCTCTAATCTTTCAATCTTGTTCTTAGGATTGTGATCCTTTTGTGTTTTATTTGTGTTATTAGTGTTATTAGTGTTATTAACTTGAGAGTTATTTAGTAGGTAGTTATCGTCTATGTAATTTGCTCCAAGCTAAGTTTTGTATTCTCCTCTCTCAAAGTTGTAAGCTGAATTTGTTATTAATGAAATTATCAGTGTTATTGGCTTCATTCCTCAACTTGTCTCCCATATGTGAACTATGATTTATGTACATATCTTTAAGCTTTTATTTATAACATAATCACCAGTAGTCCTAACATTTCATTAAGTTTATGACTTAAAGCAGAGTATTGCGCTCTGATACCACTCGTTGTCACACCCCGCCTCCACTCACCTAAAGGCTGACGATATGGACACGCACACGGGTCCACAATCCATCCAGGATCCGCGATGCAGTACTTTAAGTTCATAATATTATGAAATGAATTCTAAAATCACATACTTATAATATAAACAAAATATATCAACTGGTGATTTCTATTGATATTTACCATATTTATACAAAAAGAATGTTTTCACATCTTGATCATAATTACAGTTATGCCCCCATAGGGCTATATCTGTTAGGTATAAAAAGAATAAAAAATAGAAGATGCCCCCATCCTCAGCGTGCTCCAAATGCACAATCATCGCACACGCATCCATCCTCATGTGTAATCAGCTCCTCATCCCAGAGGTCACCTCCATAGAGCCGGGACCTCGATCACAGTTTTCAAAGGATTTCCTGAATCAACATCTAAAAAGGGACAACAACGGGGGTTAAGCTTCCATGAAGCCCAGTGAGGGGTAACACACACAAGCAATCTTGACAATCCAAGAAAATACAATAGTATAAATATTCATACCCAACCACATCAATATGAATGCAATTATATGAGTGCAATGACATGATCCATTTATTATTAAGCAATTCTAAGCAATAATTTCTAAGTCCAAAGGGGATATAAGTGCTACTGCAATGTAGGTGTTATCCACAGTCATGAATGTACGTTATCAGTCCCCAGAGATACTAGCTAGTTGTGAGTCAGGAGCGTGCCGATTCTGAAACCACATCGTTACCTGGGAAACCCCTATTAATAACCCTCCCATAATATCACTATACCGAATCCAACATCGCATGTAGGGTATACCCATCACCGAATCAAACATCGCGTGAGGATCTGTCACGATGCTGGAATCTTCGTACCTCAGTCATCGAAAATCATCCCCAACAATGGACTATCGGACGAGAGGATAAGCCAATACGTAAACCCCCATTGGCAATGGTTGTAGCACCAGGGTGGTTATCCTAGCCCAATGCATTCTAATATGCTAGAACTCAATTCAATCACACTCACACACACACAAACACACTCATCCTGAGCATATAGTGCTGTCGGCACCAACCGTTGGCACCAACCGTTGGCCACCCTGCACACCAGTCACATACACACACACACATGCACAATCATAATCCACATTCTCATGCCACATCAAGACCTTATATAAGGAATAATATAATAATATGCAAAATGATAAAATTCGTCCACATATGCATTATGATGCAAGCATTCCATAAAAATAGAAAAAATCCCCTCACCTCGTGTTTCAGATGGTGGTAGATAGTTGATAGTTTCGTGTTACTTGTTCCCATCACTTCTCGGTTCCACTCCTAGGATACATAATGTTTTTAGGTTATTCGGTTATTCATAGAGGAGTTGGACACTAACACTCGTGCCCCAAATAAATGGATTAAAAATTAACTTTAAAATGGTTCACTGGTGGATGATCATCCGCCGGTGAGTTCACCGGTCGACAAATCCGAAAGGAATGCACATCCTGTAATATTTTCACCGGTGAATGGTCCCTACCTTCATCGGCTGACCGGTGAAGTTAAAATCAGGGTTTTCTTACCTAGATCAGCCCTATTGGCCCTGTGGCCCCTGTGTATGGTGGTGGAAATGCGTATTTTTCTCTGGGGTGTCATTTCCCAACTCCATTCCTCCATTCTCCCTCTTTTGTATAATTTACAAATTGGGTTTTGTGATTTTAGGGTTGATTTTCATGTATGGCATCCTCACACACTTAACTTAGCTTAGGATTAGTGAAATTAGTGAGTTGATCAACATAGGGTTTTAAGATATACCCAATTTCCCCAATACACAAGTCTTGGTTAAGCTAAATTGGGGAAGACTTAGGTTGATCTCATGGAATGGTCATTAATGGCTCATGAAATCACTCTCACACACCATACATAGGTTTAATTTCATTTTCCCCAACTTAGGATTAGGTTAGGATGTTAGGTCATAGAGGATTTGTTCAAATTCCCAAATCCTAGGGTTTTGGGTAAGGGTTTCATAGGGATTTGTCCTTAGACCCACGATTGAGTGAATAACCTTGCCAATGTAGGTCTCTTACTCTTGTTTTCTCCTCCCATTATGTAGTCTTTATGGTTGGGTAGGTGGGATTTGGTTGGGTCTCCATTACTTCCAATAAAGAGTGAAATAGGAAGGAGAGAGAGAGAGAGAGAGAGAGAGAGAGAGAGATTTATGAGTGTGTGTGTGGAGTGATGAGCATATGGGCTTACCTCAAGAATGAAGCCCTAGCCTTCCTCCTTCCTTCCTCCTTTGCTCTCCTTCTTCTTCTTCTTCCTCTTCTTTCTCCCTTTCCTTGTTTCTAATTTGGTAGGAGAAGAAATGAATGGTAAGACCCCTGTTTATAGCCACTTAAGTCCCACTAAGGGTTGTTTGGGGAATTAATGGGTTTTTACCCAATACCGGGTTATTCCACTATTCGGCACTAATGGCCCACTTCGAGATGTCCGGCCACATTCATCAACTCCCTAACACATTGTTCTATTAATGTAGATGGGTTTGGGGTGCACGATCGTGAGGTCTCGGGTCCCATGGTGGGATAACCCAAAATTGGCCTGTGCACTCACCATATGGTGTTCACCAGTGGATGCTCCATCCCCCACTGACCATCAGCCGGTGAATGCTGAACTGGTCACTTTGTATGGAGATCTCTCCTCAGTTTGAGTGGGGCCTTCTCCAGGCTTTCTAGTGTGTGTGAGGTTCAACTGACCTTTCCCTTCGGGTCTGGAATCCCTTCCAATTACTTAAGCATGGGTAGTAGGTGCAAGTGGGGTCGCCCTTCCTTCCTCTGCAAAAGGTGGTCCGTAACCCAATATTCACTGGCACTAGTGTCCTCCGGTGTCGCACATGAACATTAAAATAGGAAGTTTTAGGGTTCGGGTATAACATCTACTATATCCGTATTATCCACCTTATCATTCACCAACCACTACTAAGGCAAAGGTGGTGGAATCATTTAAGAAGTACATGCTATTGGGAAACATGTCCACACTCCTTACTATATTTTGGTGTTAACAAACAAACATACGTCTTTAACTTGGTTTGATAAAATGTGATTAGCTTGAAGAAAGTGTAATTAGTTTGAAGAAACACTTAGAAGGACATCAAGGTTTGAACTCATGTAAACATGACCTTGAAGCTTAAAGACATTCAAGACCCAAGATGACAAAGACATTCAAGACCAAAGATGAAGACATCAAGACCCAAGATGATGAAGACATCAAAACCCAAGATGAAGACCATAGGATAGAGAATATATTTTGTAATTTATACACACATTGCATATGAACATACCTCATACATCATACTAGAATGACCTTAGGTGGTAGAGTGCAATGTGCCCTAGTAAAACTTTATGAAAATAGATTGACCTGACTCAAGGGCATTTTTGATAACCTTAGATTTAATATCAGGAAATGGATCGTACTAAAAGTTATAGAAAATCGAGTCACGATTCCAACATAACTAGTTTTGGGTTAATCTGAGGTCGGACTAAAAAGTTATGGTCAAATCACCATTAATAGATCCGTATGACAAAATTCTAACATAATAGAATCTGTCAAGCTGGCGGTCGACCGGATAGAAGTAGCGGTCGATCGAAACTATCCGAGACCATAACCGATCAACCAATAGAAAGTCTCGACCGATCGGTACCTCCCTTGAAAAGCTCCAATGGTTAGTTTTCTACCATAACGGCTCTTTTTGATCGATTGGTAAAAAGTCTCGGTCGACCAGTGGTCCCAAAATACGACCGTTAGAGCCTAATTTTCTACCGAAAATGCTTCACTAAGCTCACGTATAAATACCCTAGCTGCTCTTAATTAAATATGAATTAAGAAAGAACATTAAGAGCATTATTGTAAGCATTCAAGAGTTATTAAGATTATTCTATCCTACTTGAGCTGTTCGATTATTATAATCCCAACAAGAGCTCAAGTCTCAATCAAGTCCTCCACTCTCTCATGTGCAAGTCAAAGCCATAAGAGAGGACTTTACGAAAGGTGCATCATTCATCTTTCATTTTTATTATTTGCACCACACTTAAGGTATTCCTCTTATTCCACTACTCCTTATTTTTTTTTTCTGTTTTTACAATTCTAGACTGTACTTAGGGTTGTAAGGATTCTCTTATCCTAAAAAGAGGAAGGTGTCTCTCTACCTCAAAAGAGATTGTAAAGGCACCTCTCTGCCCATAAGGGGGATTTGTAAGGATACTTTTATCTATAAAAAGATTATAAAGGTTTTTTTCCCTACCTAGCATACTAAAAGAGAGAACTAGTGGAATACCTTATAAGAAGATTCTTGTAGGGAGTGGACTAGACTCAGATTGAGTCGAACCACTATAATTCTCGGTGTTGTGTGATTGTGCTTGTTCTATTTTATTCCACATTTATTATTTACAATCACACTTGGGACAGTACTTCGAAAAGAGTTAAAATTCTGCTAGTATAACCTATGCACCCCCCCTCTAGGTTATTTCAATTGGAATCAGAGCGAGAGCTCAATTTATTTAAGACTATATTGCCTTAAAAGTGGGTCAAAGATATGGCCACATTCCAAGGACCATCAAAAGGCATGAACGCCTCGAGACTGCCTTACTTTTATAGCGAGAGCTTTTCTTTCTGTAAGTACAGATGCAAAAACTTTGTATGTGGTCACAACATCCTCGTATGGAGAACTATAGAGAATGGACCATACACCATCACCAAAATAGTTGATGAAAAAATAGTACCAAATGATAAAGGGGAATGGATAGCTGAATACATCACTCTCATCCAGTACAACTTTTATGTAATCACGTTCCTTCAGTATGCCCTCAACGAATAAGAGTTCAACCGAGTCATAGCATGTGACACAACAAAAGAGATTTGGGATATGCTTCTTATCACACATGAAGGTACAACAGAGGTAAAGGAAAGAAAGGTAGATCAACTTGTTTCTGATTACGAATCCTTCTTTATGAAAGAAAATGAGTCAATAACTTCTATGTTTATAAGATTTACTGACATTGTGAATAGTCTCAAAAGTTTGAGTAAAACATACACTAACGTTGAAAAAATCAGAAAAATCTTAAGAGCCTTGCCTACAGGTGGAGACCCAAGAAACCAACAATAGAAGAAGCCAAAGAATTGACAAAAATTTCTTTGGACTACTTGCTTGGATCTCTACAAACTCAAAAAGTAGAGTTGAATGCCGACAAACCAAATCCTGAGAAAAAAGAGAACCATAGCTCCAAAGTCATCTCAAACTATCGAAGAAGTAAGCGATGATGAAGAAGATGAAGAATTCGATATGAAAAAAGAAATTTCACTCATCACGAGGAAGTTCAACAAGTTACTCAAAAAGAAAGGAAGACTTTAATGCAAGAATAAATCCTACAAAGACAAATCCTATGGGGAAAAAGGTAAATCTAAAATTAAACCCAAGAAAATCTCTTCTAAAGATATAGTATGTTTTGAGTGCAGAAGGCCTTAACACTTCAGAACCGAATGCCCACATAAACCAAAGAAGAAGGCTTAAGCAGCCACATGGGACTCAAGTGATGAAGAAGAGAAAAGAGAATTTGAAGAAGAAGTCACCAACCTCGCCTTGATAGCTGTTGGAGATGAAGAACAAGTGGTATGTTAAACTAAACCTGAATCTTTAATAAGGGACTCTAATGAGGAACTACAAGAAGCCTTCGAGGCCTTGTATAAAGAAAGTCTCAAATTAGAGTCTGATAAGAATGAACTTGAAAAAGAGGTTGACACACTCAATAAGAGAGTGGATGCACTAACCTTAAAGGTGAGTGAACTGGATAAAGAAAACTTCAAGTTGAACTCCACCCTTTGCACCTTCACCCAAGGGCAAAGGAACCTTGACAATCTTTTTGGATCTCAAAGGAAAGGTCCAAATGAAAGAGAAGGACTGTGTTACAATAGATAAAATCCATCAAGGAGAAAAGAAAAACAAAGTGAGAATCTAAAAAGGGGTGACCAAGGAAACCAACCATCCACCTCTTACATCAAATGTGGTTTTGGTAAAAAGACAGGACATTCCATAAACCAGTGTCATTCTAGGAAAAGAAAGAACCCTAACTCTCAAACTGAGAGACCAAGAGTTATGCCTACTACTACATGCCCCTAAGAAGGCAATATAGGTCTCAAGAAGACTCTAGACCGATGCCTAGGTATAGAAAATCCCAACCTCAAAGAGATTACTCTATTGAGAGGCCCCAAAGACAATACCAAGGGTATGAGAACTATCCTCGGAAGACTTATAGACCACTAGGAAAATACCAAAACCAAGGATCCTATAGACCTCAAAGATACTATACTCCTCAAAGATCAAATGGATCTTATGAACATCAGAAGACCCAAAGAAACCCAAAGTCATACCAAAGGCAAAACCAAAGACCTAAAAAGTACAAAACCATTTGGGTTCCAGTAGGAAATTTTGACACTAACAATGCATGAGATTATGAGGACCAATGTACAATTAAATTTCTGTTATAGGTTTGCTTGAAGAATAAGGTGGAAGCCGAATGGGTAATCGATAGTGGATGCTCCAAACACATGACATCCAACAAGAACCTATTCTCAAGCTTACAGGACTACAACGGAGGATGGGTCTCCTTTGGAGATGACAACAAAAGAAAAATTGCTGGTATTGGAAAAATAAGACTTTGAAGTATTTCAATCTCAAATGTTTACTTTGTGAAAAATCTGAATTATAACCTCCTAAGTGTAATTCAGTTATGTAGCTTTGGATATAAAGTAGAATTTAATGTCTCTCATTGTTGAATTAAATATGCAAATGATAATTTAATTCTAAAAGGGTCTTAGAAAAACAATATCTATGTTTGTATGCTTGACGAATCAAGTTCCCTCAATGCATACTTGGTTTCTAACCATAGTGAGTCATCATTATGGCATAGAAGACTTAGATATGTAAATGTCAAGTTGATTCAAACCATTGCATCCAAGGATCTTCTGAGGAACCTCCCCAAAATCATGTATGAGATATACAATTTCTGTGATGCTTGTCAAAAAGGCAAAAAAACCAAAGTCTCCCACAAGTCAAAGAATATTGTCTCTTCCTCTAGACCATTGGAACTACTTCATTTAGACTTATTTGGACCTATCAATGTATCTAGTATGAGTGGTAAAAATTATACCTTTGTAATCGTTAATGACTACTCTAGATACACTTGGACTGCTTTTCTGAAAAACAAAAATGATGCCTTCGATGAATTTGTAACTCTATGTAATAGACTGCAAAATCATAAAGGATATACAATAACCTCTGTGAGGAGACTATAGAGGAGAATTTGACAATATAAGTCAATTTGACTTATATTGCAACAAGTATGGAATTGACCATAATTTCTCTGCTCCTAGAACACCTCAATCTAATGGGGTTGTTGAAAGGAAAAACATGTCACTTGTTATACCCGAACCCTAAAACTTCCTATTTAATGTTTAGGTGGGATGCTGGAGGACACCAGTACCAGTGAGCACTAGGTTGCATCCGTCTTTTGCCGAGGAAGGAAGGGCGACCCCACTTGCACCTGCTACCCATGCTTAAGTAATTGGAAGGGATTCCAGACCTGAAGGGAATGGTCAGTTGAACCTCACACACACTAGAAACCCTAGAGAAGGCCCCACTTAAACAGAAGAGAAATCGCCATACAAAGTGACCAGTTCAGCCTTCACCGGTTGATGGTCACCGGTGGACTCCATCCACCGGTGAACACCCTCCGGTGAGAATACTGGCCAAAAAGGGGTTAATTTGTCGTGGGACTCGGATCTTCGCACCTGTGCACATCAAACCACCCCCAATAGTTGGTACAACCTATTGGGGAATAGATTAACGTATCCAAACACCCTAAGGTGGGCCTATTAGTGCCGAATAACGGAATAACTCGGTATTGGGAAAAAACCCATTAAGTCCCCAAACAACTCTTAGTGGGACTTAAGTGGCTATAAATAGGACTCTTACCATACATTTCTTCTCCTACCAAAATAGAAAGAAGGAAAGCGAGAAAGAAGAAGAAGAAGAAGGAGAAGGAGAGGAAGGAAGGAGGAAGGCTAGGGCTCCATCCTTGAGGTAAGCCCATATGCTCATCTCTCCACACACACACATAAATCTCTATCTATCTCTCTCTCTCACCTTCCCATTTCACTCTTTATTGGGAGTAATGGAGACCCAACCAAATTCCACCTACCCAACCATTAATACTACATAATGGGAGAGGGAAATTAGAGTAAAAGACCTACATTGGCAAGGTTATTCACTCAACCTTGGGTCTAAGGAAAAATCCCTATGAAATCCCTACCCAAAACCCTAGGATTTGGGAATTTGAACAAATCCTCTATGACCTAACATCCTAACCTAATCCTAAGTTGGGAAAAATGAAATTAAACCTAGGTATGGTGTGTGAGAGTGATCTGATTAGCCATTAATGACCATTCCATGAGATCAACCTATGTCTTCCCCAATGTATCCTAACCTAGACTTGTGTATTGAGGAAATTGGGTGTATCTTGAAACCCTATGTTGATCCACTCACTAATTTCACTAAACCTAAGCTAAGTGAAGTGTGTGAGGATACCCTACATGAAAAACCAACCCTAAAATCATAAAACCCAATTTGTAAACTATACAAAAGAAGGAGAAAGGGGAATGGAGTTGGGAAATGACACCCCACTGAAAAATACGTATTTCCACCACCATACACAGGGGCCACAGGGCCAATAGGGCTGATCTGGGTAAGAAATCCCCAATTTTAACTTCACCGGTGGATGTTCACCGGCCAGCCGATGAAGGTAGGAACCATCCACCGATGAAAATATTGCAGGATGTGCACTCCATTCGGATTCATCCACCGGTGAACTCTCCGACGGATGACCATCCACTGGTGAGCATCCACCGGTGAACCATTTTAAAGTTAATTTTTAATCCTTTTAATTGGGACACGAGTCTTAGTGTCCCACTCCTCTATAAATAACCGAATAACCTAAAAACAATATGTATCCTAGGAGTGGAACCGAGAAGTGATGGGGACACGCAACACGAAATCATCATCTATCTACCGCCATCCAGAACACGAGGTGAGGGGATTTTGTGTGTTTTTATGGAATGCTTGCATCATAATGCATATGTGAATGAATTTTATCATTTTACATAATATTATATTATTCCTCATATATGGTGTTGATGTGGCATGAGAATGTGGATTATGATTGTGCATGTGTGCATGTTTGTGTGTGACTGGGGTGCAGGGTGGCCAACGGTTGGTGCCGGTGGCACTGCATGCTCAGGGTGCGTGTGTGCGTGTGGGTGTGTGACTGGGGTGCAGTGTGGCCAACGGTTGGTGCCGGCGGCACTGCATGCTTAGGGTGTGTATGTGTGTGTCTGTGTGTGTGACTGGGGTGCAGGGTGGCCAACGGTTTGAGACGTATGGTGCACAGCAGCCACTGCAAATGCTCAGGTGTGAGTGTGGTCTTCCGTGTGTGTGTGTGTGTGTGTGTGACTGGGGTGCAGGGTGGCCACTGGTTGGTGCCAGCGACACTGCATGCTCAAGGTGTGTGTGAGTGCGATTGAATTGTGTTATGGCATATTAGAATGCATTGGGCTAGGATAACCACCCTGGTGCTATAACCCTTACCAATAGGGGTTTACGTATTGGCTAATCCTCTCATCTAACGATCTGTGGTTGGGGACAATTTTCGGTACTGAGGTGCGAAGATGCCAGCATCGTGACAGACCCTCACGCGATGTTTGATTCGGTGACGGGTATAGCCTACATGCGATGTTAGATTCGATGTAGTGGTATCATGGGAGGGTTATTAATAGGGGTTTGCTAGGTAAGGATGTGGTTTCAAAACCGACATGCTCCTGACTCGCAACTAGCTAGTATCCCTAGGGACTGATAACGTACATTCATGACTGGGAATAACACCTACCTTGTAGTAGCACTTATACCCCCCTTTGGACTTAGAAATTGTTGCTTAGAATTGCTTGATAATAAATGGATCATGTCATTGCATTTATATTGATGTGGTCGGGCATGAATATTCATACTGTTGCATTTTCTTGGATCGTCATGATTGCTTGTGTGTGTTACCCTCACTGGGCTTCGTGGAAGCTCACCCCCTGTTGTTGCCCCTTTTTAGATGTTGATTTAGGAAATCCTTTGGAAACTAAAATCGAGGTCCTGGCTCTCTACGGAGGTGACCTCTAAGATGGGGAGCTGGTTGCGCACGAGGATGGATGCGTGTGCGATGATTGTGCATTTGGAGCACTCTGAGGATGGGAGTATCATCTTCTATTTTTTATTCTTTTTGTACTTAACAGATATAGCCCTATGGGGGCATAACTATAATTATGATTAAGATGTGAAAACATTCTTTTGTGTAAATATGGTAAATATCAATAGAAATCACCAGTTGATATATATTTTGTTTATATTATAAGTATGTGATTTTAGAATTCATTTCATAATCTTATGAACTTAAAGTACTACATCGTGGATCCTAGATGGATGGTGGACATGTGTACGTGTCCATGTCGCCAGCCTTCAGGTGAGTGGAGGCGGGTGTGACATCACTACAAGAGATGGCTCGGACTATGTTCAATGAGTATTCCTTGCCTAAGTACTTTTGGGCTGAAGCTGTAACTACAACTTGTTATGTGCTAAATAGGATAATTCTCAAACCTTTACTTTTCAAGACCCCTTATGAACTGTACTTTGGTAAAATGCCAAAAGTAGACTACTTTAGAGTTTTTGGGTATAAATGTTCCATCCTAAACACTAAAAACTATCTTGAAAAATTTGATGCAAAATCTGATGAAGGAATATTCTTAGGATATTCACTCAACAGTA